>NC_137023.1:7956577-8017142 GCF_032717465.1 Coenobita brevimanus | reverse complement strand
CATGGTGGTGAACGTAACCTACATTGTTTCTTGTCTCTCACACTCACTACAGTTCGTCCATTTTACCTTGGCGGAGGTTTCGTCATTTTGCAGCCTATTTCACCAAGCTCAGTTGTAGAGTAAGGCAGCAGTGCGGCCTTACTTCCTTTATGTAAATCTTGTTCATGACTAGCACGAAATACTAATGTTAATCTCTTGCTACAGCTCAGCATTCAAGATGGATTGGTGATAATTTTAGGCAAAAGATAAATGGGAGAGAGTGTAATGTTCTTTTCTCTCCACAGATGTGACGGGTGGACGACACCTGGACATGACGAGTGAAGAAATGGAAGTCAAGAGCGACAATGAAGTGGGAAGTGAAGATGTGGAAGGTGGAAGTGAAGATTTGGTAGTGAAAAGTGTGGAAAGAAGAAGAACTGCGAGGGAGCTGAAGGGTGAGGAGGAAATGGTGGAGGAAGTGATGAATGAGGAAGGACTAGCGAGGGAATTACTGCCTCTTGAATTAGAAACGATGGAAGAGGCAGAGAGGAGAGCGGAGGAGGAGACGTGTAGAGGGGAAGAGGTTGAGGATGAGGGAAGGAGGGAAGAAGAATGGCAAATGGAAGAGATGGTGAGAACTGAAGAACAACTGAGATGGGAGAGTGAAACAAATGAAAATCATTATCTCGATGAACAGATACAGAACAACAAGAAAGAAAATAAAATAACCGAGAGAATAAGAGAGGAAGAGACTTTAAGGGCATTAGAGGAAGAGGAGCAGAGGAAGACAGACGAGACGAAATTGGAAGAAGTGGTGGTGGAGGATGAGTTAGAGGAGGAGCTGGAGGAAGATGAAATGGAGGGAGATGACTTACAAGAGGAGGAAGAGGAAGAATGCACCTCCTCCTACACCGAGCTCACAGACTCCCAAAGCACTTTCATCTCCTGGCGTCCATATTTAGTGACTCAGAAGGTGTAGCTATTGTGATGAGTGTTTCTTTATTTCCTTCGTTGAGTATCCACTGCAGGACCGGCCTAACGCGACCGAAGTCGGGACGATACAGCCAATGTATCTCTACCAAGTGGCTTAGGCTGTCTGGTAGAGATTGTATGTAGGGTGGGAAGTGCTTGTAATTGTAATTGTAGTGGCTTTGGATGTGTGTGTAGTCTGTGAACCAAGTGTAATATATATATATATATATATATATATATATATATATATATATATCAGAGTTATTAAGATATCTCGTGAATGCCTGATCTGATCTGGGTGAAAATAGACGCATACAGTGTGTAGCAGTGGGAAGGGGGGGAGGGAGTGGATCCATTTTAATGTAAATTGAAGGAAGGTGAAGGTCACGTAAGTTGTTATCTCATGAATGTTTGATCCAATTTGGATTTTACGTGACATATACATTGTATGTGGGAATGGGAAGAAGTGGATCGATTTTGATTCAGATCAATTTGGTGAAGGTCAAAGTTTGGGCAACACATTGCTGTGCTGTTCGAACACTTTTGATCTTGACTTCTGTGTATCCTTCTCTGGGAATAGACTTGACAGTCCGTCCCCTGAAACAGTCCCTCCCCTGGGGTTCATCAATCCTCCAACGAGCCACAAACCTTCACATGCCAGCACTCCAGCATCAATACTTACCATCTGTATTGGAAACATATTAAGGATATCTCGTTCAGGACTGTTGTTATGGTAACAGCGAAAATGATTTTATGACGCTGTTGGGTCTCGCGGAGGAGCAGTAAATTCTGTTTTAACATAAATCAGATCCTCAGACTATCCTTTGTCTCAGCCAGTAAGATGTATCCATTCAATAACCAAACTACTTGTATAACCTTTCCACCTGTAATGCCATACTGGTGTTTAGAGTCGTCATCCACAACCACGCTTCAGTCGTAATGGTCTTTCCTGTCATCACTCTTCCCTGCCATGATCTAACCATCACAGAGCACACATAAGACCTTTCCTCTCACTCTTCGTATGATAAAAATGACTAGTATGCTCTCTATTGATATCATACTGAGGTTTCTGTGACTCACTATCAGTTAAATAAATTTTGCGCTGATAGCGTAAATAAAATACTAGCAATATCTTAAAAAAACAAAAGGGTTAATAGTACCTGTCTTAACACTCTCAGGCTCCTGTACTCAACCCCATTATGAATAAAACTGCCTCGTGTTACCCAGATGAAGAGTAAACCTGTCTTGACCACGAAAGTATTAAACGCATTCAACTAAACTCTCTTCCTCTTTAACCCTCTCCTTGATAAACATTCTCTTGACCTGCTTCCAAATATACATAACTTCCTCCCAGGACGTACTTGTTACCTACATGACGAGGGTTAGTAAACATCCCACTGTAGTCTTACCAGTTGTAATATGGATTGTATTTATCCAAGACAAACGTCCGTCTTACCTGGCCTCGCCTCACCTCATCTCTCTTCGTCTGCCACCATAATGCCTTCCCCATAATTCTCTCTCTCTCTCTCTGGCTTAATTTCTACTTATGATGTTTCATATGTGCGTACAAAGGGAATCACGACTCTTTCGGGTCCAGCGCTTAAAAATTCCAATTAACAAATGAAATTTCCCACTCTCCTATTTGCCCTCCCTCCTTTGTTCCTACGTCTCGTGTCGTAACAAGGTGATGAAAGAACTTCTTTGCTGGCGTTTGTCGTCCGTCCTGCCTTTATGTGTCCAGGCTTGATGCTTACAATGCTCATTTGCACCAGGGCCGCAAGTGTATTGTCTTGTGTCCCAGGGTTTTATTCTTTTTGGTTAAGGAATTCCTGAAGCACATCGCACTAGAGATGCCAAAAAGGTAGCTGAACTTGCCGTCAAAAGGAGTTAGAAAGTCGCTATGCACAAAGATCTCCAGAACATTGCTCAGAAATGCGCTAGAATTGCTTGATTATTATTTTTTTTTTTTTTGCTGTGCCCCCCCTCCCCCGAACTGAAACAGTGTGTTATAACTAGGTATAAAGCCGCTAGATTTTCATCCTTACTTTTTACTACCTTAATTTTTGCATATCGAGAGGAAATATTCTCCTGTATGTCTTCAAAACTCCGCCCATGTGAGTAATAATAATAATAATAATAATAAAAATAATAATAATAAATAATAATAATAATAATAATAATAATTATAAATAAATAAGTAACAGGGAGGAGAATACTGATGACAAAATAAGGGCGAAGAGGTAGAACGTTCCCTAAGATGAGGGGAATATTGTACACTGAGTCGTATTCTCGTCGTTTTAGATGACTTTCGAGCACCTTTGTGGCGGCTTGGTTTGCTTATTACTACTTGCATATATGTGTATTATTTTTTCCCTCGATACGGACTACATAAATGAAGAAGAATAATATTTACAAGCTTCACATATTAGTAAACAGATAAGGAGGAGATATTAAAGAGGATCCGTCGATGACAAGAATATATGTCACGGTCTTACAGCCCCTCCACACTGAGGCCGGAATCGGTCATATTCTGATATAAGCTGTCAGATCGTGTTGGTGTGTATAAGAACAGGAAAAACACCTCGTTTCATTGGGCCCCGTTCTAGGATGTTGTTTGCGCCGCTAGACTTAATGTAGGTGATAGAAAAGGCATGATCAAAGAGTGGCCCCGTGAAACATGGTGTTATTCCAGAGTTTAGTCTTACATACATGGTCGAACATATTTGCGTAGAGAAATAGGACGTATTCTAAGCGACTTCAGATATTGCATAAGACCTCCTTCTGTTCTATATATGCATATTTTAAGTCAATATTCTCTTATATATGTCACTGATACAATGTCAATATTAGGACAATATAAATACCATACTAGAATATGTTAAAGTGCACAACTTAATAAATCGCTAAGAATATGATGCTACGAACCTCCCATACCACCTAGAATACGGCTTTAGGTTTGACTCTGGCTTCAGTGTGGTGACCCTTTCCCTTTAATCTTCCCTCTTCTTATTCCAGTCCAGCACACACCTTACCCTTACCCTGTCACTTGTCTTGCCTTCCCATGACCCGAGAGAAGCACACGACACAGATTCCACACCTTCCTTGTCTTGCCCGCGGCGGCCGTTGAAGGGGACAGAAGTGCAGGTTAGGGAGGGTCTGAGGAAGGTGCAAACTGAGCAAGTAATAGGGAGCGGGGGGACAGAAATTCTCCTAATACTTCACTACATTTACTTCCCACTTTCCGCTGGAGGCATAAATTACTGAAGGTGAGAGAAGGTTGGTGTGTATCTCCTCCCACAGATGACTTTCTTTGATATAATACGTCAGGGAGGAAAGTGATGGACATGTCCCATAGGTGTGAAGTAGACGAACTGGAGTCGTAAGCGATTTTTTGTCCCTCAATGTACAACGGAAGTCAAAGTAGGGAAGGAATAAAAGTGGAAAAGAACTGAATCGAATACTGTATGAAGATTAGATTTTTTGTACCCTCTCTTACCTGCAGGCAAATTCTTCATACGCTGAAATGATTAAATATGAATAAGTCTGACAGGTAAAATCTGGCTGCCTAGTAATGATGTAGTTAAAACAAATGGTGGTAATGTTGGAGGATGAATTTCTTTTGTTTTTCAGAAGGAGGTTGTCTCCATTGGTCTTCAGTCCAAACCTTTCGAATTGTGTCCGTAATTACTTCAGAACAAAAACCTCTTTCATAAAATAAACGGCATTGTGTTGCGAGTCAGCTTATATAATAGTCCCAGGCTGTTGGATATTATATTTCCTTCGAAAAGATTGCGCTATAGCTTTTCTAAGCGTCGAGGGTAGATATAGCCTTAATAATCCTAATCAAGTATGAGAACCCCTTCCCTTTTTTTTTTTTTTTTTTCTTTTTTTTTTTGTTAAAGGCATTAGTAAACTAAGATGGACGTCACTTGAGTCTATTGGTATTAAATACACTGACCTTGTACACGGCATTACATCACAGCTTTCAAACCATCACCAGATTCAACCAAAACAGAATGCATATACAGATCCAGTGTATTTCACTACTGAACGCAGTGTTCGCAGGAACGAGTTAAAACATATGCAATAAAAAGAAGTTTTGAGCAATATCGGAACTGCGAACAACTATTGTTTTCAGTTTGTAATTTTTGGCTGTCGGTGTTTTGTTGGATCGGTGTAAATATTCCGACCGTTGTTGAGTGTTTTCACTACGATGATGTATTTGGGTCTCTGCTGCCTGCAGACGATTGTCTTGAAAAAATTAGGGAACTATTTTACTGAAAGGGTTAAGAAACAATATACATTAAATTCCTCCACTTTAAAGAGCGTCCTGGAAGCCTAATATAATCGTCAAGTGGAAGGAAGAATATGACAGTTAATTCTCCTCAGGGCTCATGGCGTAAATGCTCCCACCACCGCAACTGTTCATCTGTTTACCACCACACGTCTTTATCTCATAAGTGGTGGCCGAAAAAGAATCGTTGCCATGTCACTCGGTCCTCCTCTAACAGGTTACCGTCTCTCTCTCTCTCTCTGTCTCTCAGCTGCATTTAAGGTTTGGAAGAAGAAACACGTAATTGAACTGAATAGGATAAAAAGGCTGCCATATATGCAAATCCTGTTTTACGAAGTCATTGCTGGCCTGAATAAAGTTGTCTCTAGGTGGCAGAATGTAAAACACGTTATCGTAATGAAGGAAAAAATCTGAGAACAACTGTAACAGGGAGAACACATGTCATGGCGAGGGAACTGATAGGGTTTAAACAGAGAGGAAAGGTCACGGAGGGGGTGGAGAGGTGAAAGAGAAAGAGTGGGAGACATGAAGGTTTATTTCTGTGTGTGTGTGTGTGTGTGTGTGTGTGTGTGTGTGTGTGTGTGTGTGTGTGTGTGTGTGTGTGTGTGTGTGTGTGTGTGTGTGAGAGAGAGAGAGAGAGAGAGTAAACGCAAAAATGAGTGGGAAATTGAATTAAGTTGTGGAAATAAGAAAAAAAAAAAATAGAGGAAAGGTAACAGAGCAAGGTGAAAGCAAGGGAAAGGAGAAAAGAGGGAATGAGATATGGCAGATGGAAGAAGAGGAACACCGATGAAAAGGGCAGAATGAAAAAGGGATGTAGAGGCAAGAGAAGAGGGGGGATTCGATTGTGGTAGTTGAAAGGAAAAAAGTGTACAGAGTAGAAAAATAAGAAGAATAAACAGAGGGGGGTGACAGAGGTGAAGGGAAAGGGGAGAGGGAGGAGTAAGGAAACATAGAAGACTTTTAGGTGCAGGAGGTGGAAAAGAAAGGAGTAAGGTTAATAGAGGAGAAGAAAACCGCAGAGACAACTGAGTGAAACTGAGAGAGAGACAGAGAGAGAGAGAGAGGGGGGGGACAAATGAGGGGGAAAAGAAGAAAGGTTCCTCAGGGAGGAAAATAGCAGAGAAGAAAGGGAAAATTGAGAGGGAGAGAAGGGTGCAGAAGGAGAGAGAAGCCTGAAGCCTGGAGGGAGAGAGCGGTTGTCTTTCAAAGGACGTTGAGATAAGGAATGGGCTGAAGAGAGGGAGGGAGAGAGTGAAAGAAAACGAAAGATGGATGCAGGCCAAAGAGGAGCTAAAAATAGAAAATGAGAGAGAGAGAGAGAGAGAGGTAAGGGAGGGTATGGAAGGGGGAAGGGGTGATGGTATTTCGTTTCCACAGGTGAAACATGATGCCTGAAATACACCTGAGTTTTAATGAAGTTACTTCCCTACCCTTCCCTACCTGCCTCCCCACCAACCCCCCCCACTCTTCCTCCCTCATCTGTTCTATTTACTCTCTCTCTCTCTCTCTCTCTCTCTCTCTCTCTCTCTCTCTCTCTCTCTCTCTCTCTCTCTCTCTCTCCACCTACCCCTTCTTTCCCTCCCTTCTTTTCTCCCTCACCTACAAACCCTGTTCTCCGCTTTCTCCCTCACCTTCCTACCTTATCTCTCCCCTACTCCTTCCTTTTCCTACTTCCTGTCTATTTCCCTGCTCTCCTTCCCTCCGCTCTCTCCTTCCCTCCGTCCCTCCCTCTTCCTCCTTTGTGTACCCTTCCTCTCTCCTCCTTCAGTTTTTCTCCTACCTGGCTGTTTCTTCCTCCCTCCTTCACTCTATCACGCAGTCGGCCATCAGTTAACTCGTTCATTAATTTCTCTCTCTCTCTCTCTCTCTCTCTCTCTCTCTCTCTCTCTCTCTCTCTCTCTCTCTCTCTCTCTTCTCTCAAAATTTTCTTTTCACTTTCAAAACTGTTCCTTCCCTTTCTTGGATTTTCTGGTGAGCTACTAACCTGCCGTCCAGATAACACCACACTTAGAATCCTGGTGTTGGTGGATGGATACTTGTGTGTTCATCCACTCTTGTTTGAGTTGGCTGGTAAGATCAGTACACAGGGTAACACTTGGGGGATGAAAATGAGGTAACGTGGATGGTGCAGTGGCCTTGTACACTAGGATAGTGGGTGAATTTCCCGCCAAAGACCCAGGGAGATTGAGCACAGCGGCTAAGTACTTCAAGAAGTATGTCTCATTCTCAAGTTTTCTATTGTTAACTACATTTTAACTAATTAACTCTGTTGTTATGTTTCATTTTGCTTATCCTTTATTTTTTCAGATAATATCAACTAACATTGAATCAAATATCTCATTTTAATTTTTTCTGTCATTTTCCCCTGTTTAAGGTCTCCACCAGCCTTCCTTCCCTTAATATCTCATCCTGTCTACATCTTTCAGTTCTTACTTTTTTTTTCCTTCATTTCCTTCCTCTCCCTCTCATTTCTTCCCTACTTCCTTATCTCCCCTCCCTCCTTCCCTCCCTCCCTTCCTCCTTCCTCCTTACCCAGCAGCTCAGGTGGCTGTATGTGTAGTGTGTGTTGTGCCTTGCCATGCGTCTGAGCTTAATATGACTAAGACAGTTTAACCACGAAATAATCTGTGAAATATGTCTTGGCCTCATCCACAACATTTTTTATGGGACAGTTTGTTAGGGTGATAATGGTGTTAAATTATATTTCATTGTAGCATACCGTTAATTAGCTTCTGTTTAGCAGCAGTTCATTGCATTCGCCATTGTTTTTATTAGACAGTAAGTTCGAATACATGAACTGAAGAGGATGTGTAAAATTTCAGTAATGAACGTACTCAACCAGTTATCCAAGAAAGCTGCTGTAGTAACTTAGAACAAGATCCCAATGAAGTGATATAGATAATCAGTATTATACTGTATATTTATGTCAAAATCTCTCTATCTATCTTTCTGTCTGTCTGTCTATCTATCTATCTACCTACCTGCCTTCCTACCTATTTACTTACCTAGAGAGAGAGAGAGAGAGATATTTTTAAAAATGACGTATTTCGTTTTTTTTTTTCTTCTGCTATCAGGCGATTTCATTTAACTTAATCATGACCTCTAGTTTTAATGTGCCAAAGATAATCGATACGAATCATATATATATATATATATATATATATATATATATATATATATATATATATATATATATATATATATATATATATATATATATATATATATATATATATATACAGTATATATATATATATATATATATATATATATATATATATATATATAGTATATATATATATATATATATATATATATATATATATATATATATATATATATATATATATAATTTTTTTTTTTTTTTGCTCAAAAAAACCTCACACAAGTGCCATCCATCCATCCATCATCCAGTCCTACGTTGCCCCATGAGGAGCGTAGGGGCCCGGGGCTAGGCAAGTTGGTCCTGACGTTTAAGATGAGAGTGAGCAGTCTCACTCATCCCTGAGTGACATTACGTGAGCAATAAACCCCAACCATCCCTTGGATATAAACCTTCACCGTCTCAATCCGATTAACGTGCCGCAATTACCCACTAAACCACCAGGCCCCATAATTTGGTTATATGGTTACCACCCAACGTAGTAAATGGTTTCTTGGTGTACAGGAAACCATTCGGTTTGTCACGCAGTGTAGAGTCACCCACAGGCAAAAGGAACACGAAAGAATGAAGGAAAGAAAGACAAAAGATTGAGTGTAAAGTCATCCGTAGGCAGAAGGACAAGGAAAGAATGAAGTAAGGAAAGACAGAAGGGGACGGAAGGAAAGGAGGGAGGAGAAGAAAAGGCAGACACGCGAGAGCAGCACTACATCGAGTGAGTGGATGGTGAGCGCCCTCACCTACTACACAAGTTAAATAGAATAATTAAACGTCGTGTGTGTGTGAGTGAGGTGGAGAGGAAGAGGGAGGGGGAGACCAAGGATGAGACAGAGGGATGTAATAGAGGTATATGAGAGAGAGGTGCAAGTTGGGGGGAGGGCAGCGAAATGGCAGGGGTCAGGGCGACATGGAGGCAATTTGTCTGTAGCCACCACTTACAGGATTAAGGCGTCTGACTATAACAGAGAGATAGAAGGGGACCCGCAATTGGAAGGCTTGTATTATGTATGAATAATACTGTTGTCCATTAGTTCACTAGGCATGTTGTTGATACTGTAGTATTACCAGTTATGCAGTTGCTTTGTTTTGGGGTCATGCATTACCCCGTCCTGATGTAAAAGCAAGAGTAGGGATGATGACGATGATGTGATGATGATAATGATGACAGGAATGATTGATTTTACTGGGTAGCATTGGTGGTAGATGATGGCGACTGTCATCCACTGACTTGATGTAGCGTTGCCTACTTCTTCCTTCACGTTCATCATTCTATTTTTCTGTCTGCCATCCTCTTTTCCTGCTTCTTTTCCCTCCTGCCACTTTATATTAGTCTTCTTTCCACTTCAGGTGTCTCAACACTGAGTGACAAGTCTAAAGATTTCCTGCAACCCAGGATACAATTTACATCGTTGGGTGGTAGCCATATAACCATATAATGAGGTGATCAGCTTACTACGGTGCCCCTTTTAAGTGAGCGGAAAGGTGCAAATGCTGTGTCCATCTCAGAGCCAAAATTCCAGACTTTTCCCCTCTCCTCGTGCGAGGCGCGGTCAACCGAAAAGGAACATCGGTTCACTGTACGCGACGGCCCTGTAGGCGCGGTTGCCTGGCGGCTGTTAATTGATCCGCTGGGCCTGACAGACCAGCGTTCATCAACAACAGTGAAGTTACAGTGAATAATTTGTAACCATTCACTATGGTGATTTGCTTTTAGCAGACCTTTCACCACAGGACAGACGTTTAACCCACCGCGTGCTGCCTATTTTTAGCCCTATGGGTCACCAAGTCCCGGCCATTTTTCGACCTCTCTCTCTCTCTCTCTCTCTCTCTCTCTCTCTCTCTCTGAGGACGGGGTGGCTCAGTGGTAAAGAGCCCGACCTGAGACTTCAAGGTCGACAGTTCGAGCCGCGCCCAGTAGCTGCTCTACTGGGAGGGGTAGCGCCCTCCTGTAACCTAGCAGGGCTTTGATTAATTGTGGTCTAGCTCACGGGATTATTCCTCTCTCTCTCTCTCTCTCTCTCTCTCTCTCCTTACTGTGCCCTTCTTCTCATCTCTCCTACCTATCTTCTTGGTATTTCCGTGTTTCTTCCAGCCTTATTTTCCCTCCACTCCTATCAGGTTACACATTTGGTTTCATGACAAGAATACTGTACTTTAAGGACTTCCCACTGACGTCGACCTTTTCTACCTTACACTACTTTCACGCCAACACCACGTCAACGCCTGACTTAATGCCATACAGCCTTATTATGGCCTGGAACTGGTTCTTTATTATTCCTTCCTTCCTTCGTCTTATAAGGAAGTCTACCCTTTCAAGATGTGATAAATCTTAATCATATTTTTGATCTCGTCCTCTAGAGACATGAGACCGAGCTTATATCGCTCTTACTGTTTACAATTATTTTATCCAGCATAAGAATGGTTTCCTGTTGTCTAGGGGTAAAAAAAGAAACCATTATAACTCTGAACATAATACATTTCAACCCTCCCATGACATACCTTATTTATTTCTTTTTTAACGCCAAATTACTTTCCTGGACTCTTCACAGGACATCTTCACTATTTTCTTTGTTCTATCACCAGACGATTTTATTCCACTAAGGAGTAGCCTCTCGTCGCCTGACATTTAAAAGTCCTCTTTGCTGTAGTAACCTTTTCAGGATGAGGGAAATCTTACCTTTTTTTTTTTTTTTTTCCCTTGCAACCGATGCAGGACTTCACTCAGCTTAGGTGTGGTGCCATGTCTGAGAAAATATCTATGTATCTATCTAACTATATATCTGTCTACAAACACACACACACACACACACACACACACACACACACTTTCAAAACGTGAGAAACCAAAGTATTTTCAAACTGCCGTCAACACAACATTATACTGTATTTCACACTAGGATGGGCTTTCCTCCATTATGGTTGATAAAGGTGGCAATTTTAGACCAAGTTTAAAACGCGTATAGTATATGGATCACATTCCCATCGACAGAGGAAGCTTGCTGAAAAAAAGATAAAAAAAACTTCATTGTTTACTTATAATTATATCTTCTTATGGCATGTTAATATTATTGCTTACCATTGCCATAGAAACTATGTCGATACTGAGAAGGTATAAATCGACTGCAAGGGTATACTGCGATTGAAAATAACAAATCGCAAAGGAAAGGGTAATAGACAAAGGTGAAATATGAAATTCTTATAGCTGTCGCTACGATTATTAACGGAAGATGATGAGGTAGGTGGGTGAGGAAGGTAGGATGTGAGTCAGGTGAGAAGTGATAAAGAAAGATGGTACGACTGGTGAGAGAGGCAGGTGAGGTGGGGAAGGTAGGATGTGAGTCAGGTGAGAGGTGATAAAGAAAGATGGTACGACTGGTGAGAGAGGCAGGTGAGGTGGGGAAGGTAGGATGTGAGTCAGGTGAGAGGTGATAAAGAAAGATGGTACGACTGGTGAGAGAGGCAGGTGAGGTGGGGAAGGTAGTATATGAGTCAGGTAAGAGGTGATAAGGAAAGATGGTACGACTGGAGAGAGAAGCAGGTGAGATGGGGAACGTAGGAGGTGAGTCAGGTGAGAAATGATAAAGAAAGATGGTACGACTGGTGTGAGAGGCAGGTGAGATGGGGAAGGCAGGATGTGAGTCAGGTGAAAGGTGATAAAGAAAGAAGGTACGACTGGTGAGAGATGCTCATTTAATTATATTCTTGCCTTCGCCAGCCTTTTTTTTTTTTTTTTTTTTTTTTTTTTTTTTTTACTCTCGATGAGACGTTTCTAACGGAGGGTGCTGATACCGACTTCATTAATGCCTTCACTGATAGAGACCATTCCTCTACTGAATAAACTCGTGTGGGGGGAGACTAAATATATGGAATATTTGATCGGATTTAGGGAGTTAACATCCTTTTGTATGCTACTGATACAAACTCTGTATTAATCCTCATCATCTCCAGTCTGGATCAATCCGCTTCATGAGAAGGTCTCCCTTATCTTCACTCTGACCTATTGGCTGTTGCACATTCCATCCAGTCCTAACAGATCTCCAACTCTCAAATCTCCGTCTTATTCTCTCTTCGCCTCTTCCTCTTACTACATCACTGGGTTGCTACTCAGTTACCCTGGTCGTCCATCTGTTACCTATTGTACGAAGAACGTGACCTGCCCACATCATTTTTTTTTTTTTTTTCAGTTGTAATCATATCCTCTGCTTTCGTCTGGTCACTTATTCAGGAAGTCATCTTTTCAGTTTTCGTTTTTGAAATCTCAGCTCGACACTGTCATAATCCTTTCTGTTTGTTTATCAGCACTTCAGAGACTACGTTCAAAAGTTTTTAGCAGACGGTGCATTTCCCATTCAGATTTTAGAGGAGAGTGCACTCACGATTATATTATTCACTCTATTGACAGAATGGGAGTTTCTTAGTCTACATTCACATACGGAGTTTACAAGAAGCGCTCCAACCCATTCCCAATCTCCGCCTCTGGAATAAAATTTTAGTTTTTCCGATCATGAAAGGGATATTATGCGTCCACTTGACATGCAGCTCGGCAGGACTTGTTCAGTTTATTCCTACATTGTAACATTATCTACCGTCATCTTGACATCTCGTTTACGTAATTTACTTCTTGAATCCAAGGACTTCCCTTGTAGTTCATTTTTGCCGCCACCAGAATATTTCATCGAGCTTAGGGAGATGTCCTGAATTAGATATTTCAGATAACGCGTTCGTTAACCAATTGTCTGCTAGAGCGATTTCTTAACCCAAATGAAAAAGCCCGGTTGTATTATGAATAAATAAAGAGGTTACGTTACTAAAGTGGGTAATATCTACAGGAGATTTAAACTGTGGAGTAATATACCACTTTCAATTACGCCACATAAATTCATGCACTGTGGTATGTATACTTTCTTTGCATGTATGCACTCTGCTAACAAGCTCATGGGTGAAGGAATGTTAAGGAAGTGGAAAGTAACAGAGGAAAGGGACTGTGTCCACGACACTGTTAGAAAGGGAACTAAGGAATCAATTTAGTAATAAGTAACCCTTCAAACAGAAGAGAGCTATAAATGTAATTAACTGGTATTCTTAATAAAAATCAAGAAAGCATCCACACGTAATACAGTTTATCTTTGCTGCCATGTAGGAGTGTTTGTAGTTAAATGTGTGCTAGAGTCACCAGACTTTTTTCTTTATATTATTATTATTTTTTTTTTTCAGGTGAGAAATATAAACCATTACGACATCTTGTAACAGTCCTGATTACTTATATAGGAACTGCTTGTTTTACTTCAATTATATGAAGTCAGCAGAAGACATACCTATTCAGTTTGCCATATTTGTATCTATTGATTGCTTAGTGCTTCTCTACTGTATGGTGATTAATGTTTTTAAGCAGTAAATTATAATACGGAGTTCTTAATTCAATGTGAAGGGAGATAATTTTTAACTTTTTTTGTTTTCCTGTGTTAAGTTCCTCTGAGGCGAATAAAATAGTCTGACGTTAGCCGGAATAACACAACTGCCTTATGTGGAGAGGTTGCACTGAAACAACTAGACAAAATTCAGAACAAAGCTCTTGGAATTATTAATAACCCTGCTATTACAAATAAACTACCTCCCCTACAAGTAAGAAGAAATGTTGCCTCCCTGGCATTATTTTACAGATATTTTTATGGCAAATATTCAGACGAAGTTGCGTCCATTGTGCCACCTCTCCATGCCTTCTCTCGTGCTACACAGGTATCTGGTAGCGCTCATGACTGGAGTGTCACAACCTTATTGCAAAACTTCTGCCTATCAGAATTCTCTTATTCCCCGAACTGCATCTCTCTGGTACTCACTTCCCCGGTGCTGTTTCCTCCCAAACTTCAACCTGCAGCTGTTCAAATCCAACTGTTACAGATATTTTATGAATGGAGGACGCCAGTAATCTAGTGTATGGATTATTTTTTTTTATTCATCTGTTTTCCATTCCTCTGTTATTTTAAAAAATAATAAATAAATAAATAAATAAATTAAACTAGTAATGAGTGCAGATATTCATGACAGTTTTAGGTCACGATGTGTAGTACTGTTTACAAAGACATCTCGAGTGGAGATTCTGTGTAAGTGGAATAATAATATTGGCAACCCTGAGCAGGACAGAAACGAGAACCTTTAAAACGTCAGGCTATACAAGACCTTCTCAGAGAGAGAGAGAGAGAGACGCACGTCAAGATCTTACAGAAGTACCTTATTCACATTGGTAGAAGTGTCGTGCAAAACTAATTCTTAAGACATGAATAAGACTGTCAATAAAAGTCGAGTTTTATGTAACAAATCCCGGTTCCACGTTATTTGTCTTGTATAATTAGGAAATTATAACGTTTTTCCGCTTTTCCATGCATCAAAATTTAAACTTTAAACGAAGGCTGCCAAATACAGTTTCTTTACTCAGAACAAATCTATTCAAGTATGGTCGAACTTTTATATACCCTTACACAACGACAGCTAACACCCAAACTGTATATGTCGTCTCCAGGTAACTAGAAAGTGTTAAGTTTTCCATCATCATAAGTACTGTGTGTGTGTGTGTGTGAGAGAGAGAGAGAGAGAGAGGGAGAGAGAGAGAGAGAGAGAGAGAGAGAGAGAGAGAGAGAGAGAGAGAGAGAGAACTCCAGGCGATTTTATCCGGCTGCTAATGTGTTTAAAATTGGGCTAAAAATCTCAAGAGCCCTTCCCTTATACCATTGTATTCCACCTTACGCCAGGCGAGTCTGTTCAACCGAATCATTTAAGATCCGGACGGAAATTAAAATCCCCCATAAATGCCCCCTCCCGCAGCCTGGGATCAGTTTCGCGTTCATTCGGTCAGCATTTATCATATCACTTGTTGATGTAGGTCTGTAAATTCATAGACATTTGGAGGACAGCTTACCTTGCCATTGGCTTGTAAAAACTTTCTTTCCAAATACATGGTAATATGAAGGTGGCTATATTATAGGAGGGCGTGGGAATTTCTATCTCACACGAAGGAATTATATTGTATGCTGCGTACTGTACATCTTTTTAATATCAACCTGATTTGCAACAATACTATATATGATGATACCGAGGTAATATTTGGGCAAAATAAGAATCGTTAAGGAACAGATGTCACAAAAGTCTTCAATTCAGTATAAAATGCGTCTCATTGTCATGTGTCTGGCAGGGAGATATTTACACTCTTGTCATCTCAGTTGCCCTGCCCCCTGTACTGGAAAAAACCCATGGATTAACTGAACCAGTTTTACACGACTGATACTCGAGCTTCTCTAACACACCCTCAACCGAATAATAATCTTTTGGTGTTAACAGGAAAATTGTCTAGAGTTGACCAGAATGAGAGAGGGATTATGGCACCAATATTAACTCCTTCAGGCCTCTACGACTCTCTCTCAACTGAATATAATCGTCTGTCGTTTACAGGAAAAGAATACTAGGGACGTCCAGAACTTGTGAGGGATAAGCTTGAGGCTGAAATAATAACTTCTAACGTGCATATGTATTATAGTAGCGTTTGTTCGGAAATGCATGAAATGGACGGGCAGCTCCACTATACTGTACGCGTTTAAGCCATGTTTTAAAGGATTCTGAAGAGTAACTGATTCGTGAGGACGAGGAACACCATTTTTTCTGTCACTAGGGACGTGAATCGCTCCAACTCGGCCCTTCATGTAGATATATGGGAGGTGTGTAAGGCGTTTGGATGTAGTCTGAGAAGGTGCTTGTGGAATTTTTGTGTTTGAATTTCAGTGTTTGATCTCAGTAAATACGGATGACAAAGGAATATGGCTTCGTACCTCTGCATTTGGACACTCCCGAATATGTCGGTTTTTGCATTGAAGAACTCACCAGCAGACGTCAGTTATTCGACCTGTCCATCAGACTGAACATGACCCTGACAAACACAAGTCCATTCCACCCCAAATTTAGAGGCTCCTGTAGTATGTTGCTGCGCATATTTTTATTTACCTCCGCTCCATCATATCGCCGAGTACACATTACTGTGTGTAATTCATGAACACTTTAAGGGCTTCAACCTTGCTGACTGAGATTCCTACCGGCTAAATTCGTTCGATCTAACTTAGGAAAATCTCATTAGGTTCTGGCACGGATTCGGGACGGTAAATAAGGTGTCTTTTTATGACAAAAAGAATCAACCAAAGGCAGGAACCCTACAAAAAATGATAAGGGAAATTAATATAACAGAGCTAAGAATTAACCAAAGGCAGGAACCCTGTAAGTATATAACTTTAATATGAAAACTAAATGATACAGAGTTAAGAATAAACCAAACGCAGGAACCCTAAAAGAAGATTTTAAAAGAAAACTAAATAAAACAAAGCTAAACTCAAGACTATGCATTTTGAGCTGTTGGACAGATTGCATTTAAAAGATTGTAGGTCATAGGCGAGGAAAATGAACAATGAGTATGTCAGTTCCACAGATAACCAGTTGCATATGCGAACGAGTGGGAGTACCAGTAACCCTTGTAATGGAGACATGACGAAGAGTGAGAGTGCACTGCTATACGAGTACTGCGGGCATGCTGTTACAAGGGAAGGACGCAAGCCTAAAAGAGTGTGGTTGACCAGAGTCAGTAAGATGAAGGTTGAGTTGAGATGAAAAGCCCTGACTCCTTCGACTCCTGCTTAGACGAACTGTATAATTATGGTGAACTCCCCTCCTCTCCCCGTCCCCTCCTCGCACATGAGAGCTGTACTCTACCTAAGGGTTAATAAGGGCTCTCTTCAAAGTCAGCAACTGTATGGTTAAAGAAATATGGAGTTGATCCAGTACACCCAATTATTAGGACGCAAATTTGAAGGAGAGAAATGTAAGCTTTCCATAACACAACCCTGCAACAGTTCCGCTGACCAACAATAACACTTATTTCAAGATAACTAGAGGTGGCTCATCCCGAAAACGACTTCAGTTTATAACCAGCACGTCACGTTTAGCCACAAAATAAGATGTTACGTTTTATCGGGAGAACGCATTTGCTCATTATCATTTTATTTCTATTAACTAGTTTTGCCCAAAAGGTAATCGCTTACTTTGGCTCGGCAACGGCTGAGATTTGGACAAATGTTCATATGATATTGTTTGCTTATAAATCCCTCATCTATCACTTCCTAAAGATGAGCCTTTTCTTCACAGGACACCCTATACTGTATATTATATTATATTCAGTTATCCTTATTAGTTCTCTTAACTACTGTCAGCTGCCGTAGTTGTTCAGCTAGCTCCATGGTACTGTATTGCTCATTTGCGGTGATATAAAAGTGTTGTCAGTGCTTCTGGGATAGCAAGGTGGCTACAAGAAACTATCTTATTACTTACGTGTATGAGACAGTAGTGCAAGGAGTCAACACTGGGTAAAAGTGTGGAATAATAAAAACAATTCACAGTCTGAGATAAAATCAACATGAATTAGGCTTTAGTTGATCCGGAGAAAATTCTGCGCTTTAAGCTTGGTCTGATAAAGCAATTTGTGGAAGCTTGGATAAAGAAGGAGACTGTTATAATACTGTAAATGGTTGTTAATACCAAAGAATGCTTTGGTCAGGACCAAAGGAAACCTTCGTTGAGCTAGAATCAAAAGAAGCCTAGGATAGGAAAAATGGATTCCAAGGTTAAGATTAAAGGTTTTGCTTTTCATGACTGATCTCGTTTGATTTGGTTTGTCATACCCTATAATACTCCTTAGAATGATATTAAATTTAAGACTAAAGGATGCTCATGTCAGGCCCGAAGACTGTGAAGATTCGGGTAGATGGATTCTATGATTAAGTCTGAAGGATGCCATAGTTAGATCAGAAGGCTGCCAAAGCTAATTGTGCAGGCTACCAAGGTTAGATAAGAGAGGCTGCCAAGGTTAGGTCAAAGGGACTGCCAAGGTCAGGTCAATAGGATGCCAAAGCTAGGTCAGGGGCTGCCAAGGCTAGGCCTGAAGGATGCCAAGGTTATGTCCAAAGGATGCCAAAGTTAAATCTGAAATATACGAAGGTTGGGTTAGAGGGACACGAATGTTATGCAGGACGGATGCCAAGGTTAGGTCAAGCGAACACCGGTGCTAGATGTAAATTCACCCTATTTTAAGCTTGAAAACCACTAGGGTTAGGGCCAAATGATCCCAAGTTAAGCTGAAGAACGCCAAAGAGTGGAAGGTAGGATGCCGAGGCTAGGGTCACAGACAAGGCAGTGTAGGAAGGATACTAAGGCTAGGGACTAAAGATGTCATGGTTAGAGCTCAAAGATGCCGGGATACACATGTGCTATGGTGGGAACAGTTGCCCACATTTTTAACAGTGTAAACATAAGTCTTTTGAACAGACGTTTTATCAGCATTTGTCACATAACCAACGTGCCTACACCTGAAGTATTTCCGGCAGTTTTAATCCTTCTACCTATATAAATACCAGTGGCCTGTTTGGAACATAGGCCCCCAAGAACACACTCAATATTATCAGCTAAATACTTAAGGATTTATTGCGCTTCACGGTCTTCACTTATGATAAACTGGAAACTCACTTAAATTCATAGTTTACACACACACACATACATACGATTATATATATGTATATGTGTATGCATATTTGTGTATGTATATATATATAATATATATTTGTGTGTTTATATATATATATATATATATATATATATATATATATATATATATATATATATATATATATACAGAGAGAGAGAGAGAGAGAGTGCCTATAAAAGGTACCGGAGCCAACCCACCCCTGAATCACATCTTTTTACGTTTCTGCCCGGAATCGTGCTAAGTCTGTTCTTCGCTCTGCTAAAAATAAATTCATCCATACTAAATGCTCTCAAATTTCCAACTAGAATTCTTCCCGCTCCTTCTGGCACCTTACCAAAAACCTTTCTAACAACTTTACTTCATCATCCTTCCCTCCTCTTTTCTACTCTGATGGTTCTGTAGCTATTTCTTCTACTGACAAAGCAGATCTCTTCGCTCAGACTTTCTCCTCCAACTCCACCTTAGACTATTCCGATGCTGTTCCTCCATCACTTCCCTCCTCTGACTTCCTCATGGCTAATATTAAAATTTCTTCAGCTGATGTAATTTTTGCCATCACAGGCCTCAATACTAATAAGGCATATGGGCCTGATGGGGTCTCTCCTGTTGTCCTCAAGAACTGTGTTTCTGTGCCTACACCCTGCCTAGGTAAACTCTTTCGCCTTTGCCTATCGACTTGTGCCTTTCCTTCTTGCTGGAAGCTTGCTCTCATTTAGCCAGTCCCAAAGAAGGGTGACCATTCCCAACCCTCTATCGTCCAATTGCTTTAACATCCTGTATCTCAAAAGTTTCTTGAGTCAATTCTTAGCAGAAAAATTTTAAAGCATCTTTCCTATCACAACCTTCTTTCTGATCGTCAGTATGGATTCCGTCAGGGTCGCTCCACTGGCGATCTTCTCACTACCTTTCAGATTCCTGGTCATCCTCCTCTAAGTCTACTAGTACCAATTAGGTTCACTTCCTTCTTAAAAAGCTCCAAGCTCACGCAGGGGGCGGAGCATCGGAGTGACGTCGACTGGCTCTGGCACGAAACACCAGCTCAGTTGACTCCTGACCATGATGAAGGGTGGGTGTTTGCTCCACTACTCAGATCATGACACATTTTTTCGGTTCGGTGAAGTGTGGGAAGGGACTGAAATGTATGAGGGAAGGTGTGGGGGTGTGATGGAAGGTGTAGGGGTGTGAGGGAAGCACTTCTTCCCCTGCTTCGTTTTCCCTTGTTAGAAGTGTTTAATTTGAGTCTGCGGTTTTATACATTTTCTGTTACTTAAGCCAACGGACGTCACACACAAGCCACGCCTCCCTGTGCCCTGATGGAAAGTGAACCGACTTGGTATTAGTAGACTTAGATACTCCTTTCGGGACTTTGGCGAAATCTTTGCCATTGCACGTGACATCTCTAAGATCGAGTCTGGCATAAATCTTTAATTTCCAAATTGCCCTCTTACAGTTTCTATCCTTCAATCTGTGCCTTTATATATAGCTTCCTTTCTGGTCGTTCTGTAGCCGCTGTTGTAGATGGCCATCGCTCTGCTCTTAGATCTATCAACAGTGGTGTTCCTCAGGGCTCTGTCCTATCACAAACTCTCTTTCTTTTATTCATCAATGACCTAAAATGTACTTCTAACCCTATCCACTCATTTTGCTGATGATTCCACTCTTCGCCTTTCCATTCAGTTCCCGCAATGTCCATCTCAACAGTTACTTCAACAGACAAGGGATGAGGCTATGGCACACCTAATATCTGACTTGGCTTGTATTTCTGACGGGGATAAAAATAATCTTGTTGTTTTTAATACATCAAAGACTCAGTTCTTACACCTATCAACCCTACAAAATCTTCCATAGGTGCACCCACCAATATTTAATAATATTCATCTTAATCCTGCATCATCCTTGAACATGCTTGGAGTTTCATTCACTCGGGACTTATTTTGGAAAGATCATATTACATCTCTTGTAAAATCTGCTTCAAAGAGATTAGGTGTGCTAAGCCGACTCCGTTCCTTCTTTACCCCTGCACAGTTGTTGTCTTTATACACGGGTTGTATCCGCCCCTGTATAGAGTACAACTCTCATGTGTGGGAAGCCTCCCCCACATTCAACACATCCCAACAGGGTGGAGTCAGAGGCTTTTCGTCTCATCAGCTCTCCTCCTCTTACTGGCTCCCTTCAGCCTCTGTCTCATCGCCGCACTGTTGCATCTTTATCTCTTTTCTGTCGCTACTTCAATGGCCATTGCTCCTCTGAACTGTTTGCTTGCATTCCTCCACCTCTACGACGGGCACGTAGCACCCGTCTAGCAGCAAACTCTCATCCCTTTTCTGTGCAGCTCTCTAATGCAAGAGTTAACCGTTACTCCCAGTCCTTCATTTATGCCACAGGTCAACTCTGGAACTGTCTCCCTCTCTCTCTATTTTCTGCTAGCTATGATCTCCAGTCTTTCAAACGCAGTGTGTCCAGGCATCTCGAAATAATCGGCTCTTGAATTTGGCTCTCTCTCTTGTATCTTGTTTTCCTCTTGGAAGGAACAGTTTGCGGGCTCTTGGCCTTTGGTTCTTTCTTCCTAGCATAATATATATATATATATATATATATATATATATATATATATATATATATATATATATATAGTTACATAGCCTATGATTTCGTCATTATTTGTGTAATTTTAACGCACAGTTGCTGCATGTTTGATCACGAGCGTGTTCTGCCTCAGTCCCCCCTTCTACCGTTATAGTAGAGTAAGTCGTTCTCTCTGTTATTCAGAGCGGGATTGTCAACTCTTTGTCCCCATGGCTTCATTTGCGCGTCCTTCTTACAAGTTGTATCAAGCTCTGCTGACCTCTATATAATGAGCTCAGTCTCTGCATCATTGCCACTTAGATCTGCTCCTCATTTTGTTCACATCTCTGTCCTCCCCTGTACAGATATTATTATTGTGAGTGCTCAAGAAATCTCCAAACATCTAGCAGCTGTGTGTAATTTGAGTATAACTGTTGTATTTTTTCTTGTACTGTGTAGCATAAGGTTAATTCTTAGGCCTAGTGAGGTTTTTGATTAATGTTGGGTTTTATGTCAGTCATTTTTGATAATAGTTTGTATCTGTAATAATTTATCTGGCATTCACTGAGTATTATCTGGTATCTCATTTTATCAGGGCTGACTTAGATAAATTTACTCTCGCTAATTTCGTGTTAACGAAGGCTATTCCAGTTGACCATATATTTGACCTATTTATTTGCCATTACATTATCCTTATGAGTCCTTAATGTTTTGTTGTTAGTTTGTGCATTAAACTTTAACTTGTAATTTTATCTAACTCTTTTGTTTTGAACCTGGAACTTTACGGGACAGTAGTGATTTTTTAGTATTCTCACTTAAAGTGTACATTATCTTTCTCTGTTCCGTAACATAAATTTGGCGACCTCATATCAGGATATTCAGGATATTATCATAAGGATATTGCTTGATATTTTGTGACTGTGATATATTCATGATGGCTACTATTACTACACTTGATGAAGCCAAAGATTTTTTGTCAAATGTGCAAACAGTGTGTGATGTAGAAAACAGAACAAAGAATGAACTTAAGCTTGTTGCTCAACAATTGGGAATTGCTGTTCGCTCTCATCATTCTAAAGATCAAATTGTTGACATGATTAATGAAAGCTTGTTTAATGTAACTCCTCCAAATGAGCAAACGCAGATTGAATTAGCTAAGTTACAGCTAGCCCTGCAGGAGGCTCGTGTGAAGGAAGCTGAATTTCAAGCACGTGCTAAAGAGGCTGAGGCACAAGTTGAACTTAATAGGATTCAGGCAGACCATGAGTATCGCATGAAACAAGGTGGAACTGGATCATCTAGCTCTGATGATTTTGATGTGGCTAAAAATGTTAAACTTGTCCCTTCTTTTAATGAATCTGATTTAACAAAGTATTTTCAGTTGTTTGAGAGGGTAGCTACAGGTTTTAATTGGCCCAAACAGAATTGGCCAGTACTCCTTCAAACTGTTCTCACCGGTAAAGCTCAAGTAACTTATGCATCTTTGCCTCAGGATCAGTCTGATAATTATGATGTAGTTAAGAGCTTGATTCTTAAGGCCTATGAGCTTGTTCCTGAAGCTTATAGAGTAAAATTTAGGACAACTTACAAGCAAGATAAGCAATCCCATGTTGAGTATGCAAAAATCAAAGAAGATCTGTTAGAGCAGTGGTTAAATTCTAAGAATGTGGATTCTGATTTTGGTAAATTTAAGCAGATGATTTTGCTGGAGGATTTCAAAAGGTGTATTAGTAAAGATGTAAGCCTATATCTTGATGAGAAAAGAATAGATAATTTGTCTGATGCTGCAGTTTTAGCTGATGAGTATGTTCTCACTCACAAGAGATATTCTAGAGAAAAAGGGAAAGCTGAGAGTAAGTACGTTGCCTCTACTCAGAGTACAGGTAACAGGAAAGAGAATAAGGATGATGTCTCTCAGGAAGTAAATACCAGCTTCACCTCTAGATTTCAGAAAAGTAAATGTACTTATTGTAGTAAGCTTGGTCATACTACGTAGAGATGTTTCAGGAGACAGCGTGATGTGAACAAAAAGGAGTCTTTAAATATTCAGTCAATTGGTCTAGTGTCCACTCTTGAGAGTTCCCAGAATTCTTTAACTGAGTTAACTGAACCTGCTTTGAGGGGTAACTTAAATTCTCATGATGGAGCTCCTCTTTTGAGCAGTAACGTGGGTGACACTCTCAAGAGTTCATGTGCTAATTTCCCGTCTGATGGTTTTGTCAGTCCTTTGGACAGTAATGACAGGAAATCAGTTCAAATATATCGTGATACAGGTGCTTGCCAATCCCTTATGCTGACCAGTGTTCTAGGCTCTAATGTTAATTCCTCTGATGAAACTGTAATCTTACAAGGTGTAGGGAATAATTACTTCTCTGTCCCTCTGTGCAGAGTGAATTTAGAGTCTGGTTTTGTTAATGGTTCCGTTATGGTTGGGTTGGTTGAGACACTCCCAATGTCAGGTGTAACTTTCTTACTTGGAAATGATATTGGTGGAAGTCAAGTGTGTCCAGCTCCTCAGTTGTCTAGTGAGCCAGTGGCTGCGACCCAGGATTGTGATGTCCCTGATGTGTTCCCTGCATGTGCTGTCACTAGGGCTAAGTCTAAAGTTACTGGTGATTTAGAGGATAATGATGATGATGATGTTACCCTAGCTGACACTTTTCTTGCTAATTTGGACCACTCACCAGATGAGGCAGTACCCCGTAGTGTTGATAATTTGTCTCGTCAAGAGTTGGTTGAGTTGCAGGTTGCTGACCCTGAGTTGAAAGGTCTAGCTAACTCTGCTTACAGTGAAGAAGAGTCAGCCGGTGCTTCTACTTGTTATTATGTAAAGTCAGGAGTACTTATGAGGAAGTGGAGACCCCCAACAGCATCAGCCGACTGTGAATGGGAGGTTGTACATCAAGTTGTCATCCCTCGTGTTTGTAGGCAGGATATCATTCGAGTGGCTCATGATTCCAGTTTGGCAGGACACCTTGGAGTGAGGAAGACTGTGGCACGCATTTTGAAACACTTCTACTGGCCAGGTATCTTCAGGGATGTTTCCTGGTATTGTAAGTCTTGTCACACCTGTCAAGTTGTGGGGAAGTGTAATCAGACCGAAAAGGTTGCACCTCTAGTTCCCATTCCTCCTTTTGAGGCGCCTTTCACCCGTGTGTTGGTGGATATTGTGGGCCCTCTTCCTAAGACTTCTTCAGGATTTTCTTATGTGTTGACCATGATTGATATGGCTACTCGTTATCCTGAAGCCATTCCACTTAGAAACATCTCAGCAAAGAACATGGTTAAGGAAATGCTAGGGTTCTTCACAAAGTTTGGTCTGCCCAAGGAGGTACAGTCAGACCGGGGAAGTAATTTCATGTCAAACGTTTTCAAGCAGTCTCTGAAAGAGTTGGGCATCACCCAGATCACGTCTTCAGCTTACCATCCCCAGACCCAAGGAGCATTGGAGAGATATCATCAAACACTCAAATCGATGCTCAAGAAATACTGTTTGGAACATCAGAAAGACTGGGACAAAGGTCTTCCATTTGTTGTATATGCCGCAAGAGAATCTCCAAATGAATCACTGGGCTTCTCACCTTTTGAACTACTGTTTGGCCATGAAGTAAGAGGACCCCTTAAGTTACTCAAGGAATGCTGGCTGTCGGAGGAAGATGACGTCAACCTGCTGGAGTATGTGATGAAGTTCAAAGAACGGCTGTCCACTGCTTTACAGCTGGCGAGAGAGAATTTAGGAGCTGCTCAGGAGAAGATGAAGACTTGGTATGATAAGAAGTCCAGGTTACGCCACTTTCAGCCAGGAGATCAGGTTTTGATTCTGCTACCAGTTCATGGGCAACCTCTTCAAGCCAAGTTTAGTGGTCCTTATTTCGTGGAGAAGAAACTCAGTGATGTCAACTATGTCATCGCCACACCAGATCGTAGAAAGAGCAAGCAACTATGTCACATCAACATGCTAAAGTTATATCACAGGCGGGACGAAAATAATCCAGTCTGCACTGTAGCTGTTCCACCCGAGTCTGCAAGTGAAGCTCTCCCATGCAGTATGAGCCTGAGTGATAGTTTGGGGAAGAATCCTGATATCATGAATGATCTCCAGACTAAGCTTTCTCATCTACCTCCCGAGGAAAGGCAGGAGTTTTCGGCATTACTGCAGGAGTACCCGCAAGTGTTCCGTGCCACTCCAGGAGGAACTACTGTGTTGATGCATGATGTCGAGGTTGGAGACGCAAAGCCAATTAAACTGCCTCCTTACCGTGTGAACCCAGTGAAAGTTCCTCTCATCCAGAAGGAGCTTGGCTACCTGTTGGACCACAAGATGATTGAGCCCTGTCAGAGCGAGTGGAGTTCTCCTGTCACTCTAGTCCCTAAGCCAGGTGGGTCACAGCGGCTTTGCATTGACTACAGATGTGTTAATCAGATAACCAAAACAGACACTTACCCTCTCCCTCGCGTGGAAGATTGCATAGACAAGATCGGAAAGGCTAGGTACATAAGTAAGTTTGATTTGTTAAAGGGATACTGGCAAGTGCCTGTGACTGAGCGTGCTAGGGGGATCTCATGTTTTGTAACATTGGGAAGGACTTTTGCATGTTCTGTAATGCCATATACAGATTGTTTTAGAGTAATAAGAAATTTCCTTTGTAAATTTCTTTTTCTTTGTGGGGAGGTGTTACATAGCCTATGATTTCATCATCCTTTGTGTAATTTTAACGCACAGTTGCTGCATGTTTGATCACGAGCGTGTTCTGCCTCAGTCCCCCCTTCTACCGTTATAGTAGAGTAAGTCGTTCTCTCTGTTATTCAGAGCGGGATTGTCAACTCTTTGTCCCCATGGCTTCATTTGCGCGTCCTTCTTACAAGTTGTATCAAGCTCTGCTGGCCTCTATATAATGAGCTCAGTCTCTGCATCATTGCCACTTAGATCTGCTCCTCATTTTGTTCACATCTCTGTCCTCCCCTGTACAGATATTATTATTGTGAGTGCTCAAGAAATCTCCAAACATCTAGCAGCTGTGTGTAATTTGAGTATAACTGTTGTATTTTTTCTTGTACTGTGTAGCATAAGGTTAATTCTTAGGCCTTGTGAGGTTTTTGATTAATGTTGGGTTTTATGTCAGTCATTTTTGATAATAGTTTGTATCTGTAATAATTTATCTGGCATTCACTGAGTATTATCTGGTATCTCATTTTATCAGGGCTGACTTAGATAAATTTACTCTCGCTAATTTCGTGTTAACGGAGGCTATTGCAGTTGACCATATATTTGACCTGTTTATTTGCCATTACATTATCCTTATGAGTCCTGAATGTTTTGTTGTTAGTTTGTGCATTAAACTTTAACTTGTAATTTTATCTAACTCTTTTGTTTTGAACCTGGAACTTTACGGGACAGCAGTGATTTTTTAGTATTCTCACTTAAAGTGTACATTATCTTTCTCTGTTCCGTAACAATATATATATATATATATATA
This sequence comes from Coenobita brevimanus, assembly GCF_032717465.1. Taxonomy (NCBI): domain Eukaryota; kingdom Metazoa; phylum Arthropoda; class Malacostraca; order Decapoda; family Coenobitidae; genus Coenobita; species Coenobita brevimanus. The sequence continues at coordinate 7,990,122 of NC_137023.1, read as the reverse complement.
TATATATATATATATATATATATATATATATATATATATATATACAGGGTGTAACGCGACGTATGACAAAAACTTACACCAGTGATCTATCATGCAATTTCGAGTATATTTTGTTCTATAACATATACTCTCTGTGACCCCAGTTCACTACCCAGCATCCGTCTGTTTAGGTGTAAAAGTTTAGTGCCTGCATAGGTGCCATTGTGTGAGAGCTTCGCAGGGCGACGGGAGACGAGTATTGTTAGATTCTACTGTAATGCACATAAAAATCCCATATCCTATCAGTACAACAAGTTTTAAGAAGAAACTTGACGAAGTCTATTGATTCTTTACCATCGTCATGCATTCCTACAATTCTTTTGCACAAATCGACTGTAAATTAAGGATTAAAGTCAAATTTTATGGCTTGCGAGAGGGTAGGGAGGGAGGAGAGGGGCTGGTTGTTGTTGCCAGTTATGTAATGTTTAGTTTGTAGGATATTGCTACGAGTATTATCATAACACCCACAGTTCATTCAATGAAAAACATTGCTGTAATGAGTGACTAGCATGCCTTTAAGTCAGGAGTAATATTATTATTCATAACAATTTTTCTGCTGCAAGTAAACGTGACACCATTGCTTTCATATGATGACGTGAGAACAGTGACACAGAATTGCCAATGTAACGACTATGCAGCTAGACCTACTTTTTGCTTCTACCTAGCGGCACTATTTAACATCTGACAACATGATATCTAGCTACATTCTAGATATTTTTGCCATTTTTAGGCGATATTCTAGAGATTTAATCGTATTTTCTAGCGATGTTTTGCAGTTTACTATCTAGCGATATTCTAGCAAGTTTTCAGGACTAAACTACCGAGATCGATTATAAGGACTTGACAACCCTGCGTCCACTGTCATTTGAACGGGAAAATTTGCAGGCGAGGCACAGACTTCAGATACTGTTCTCCGCGTTCAGGTGTTCACTGGGTTCAGCTTGTTCATGAAACAGCATGCCACGTATGTACAGCAATGAAGAATATGCAGATATCGTCTATTTTTACGGATTCTGCGATGGTAATGCCAGTGATGCATACAGGAATTCAGGTGGAGATACCCAATCGCTATGTTTGTTTGCAGCGGAAAAATTTGTTCTAAATAATATTCTTCCTGACTTAAAGTGAGGCTAATCTCCCTGTACAATAACGTTTTTCCATTGAATGAGCCGTGGGTGTTATGATAATGCTCGTAGCAATATCCTACAAACTAAACATTACATAACTGGCAACAACACACCAGCCCCTCCTCCCTCCCTTCTCTCTGGCAAGCCATAAAATTTGAATTTAATCCTTAAATTACAGTCGATTTGTGCAAAAGACTTGCAGGAATGCATGACGATGTTAAAGAATCAATAGACTTCGTCAAGTCTCTTCTTAAAACTCGTTGTACTGATAGGATATGGGACTTTTATGTGCATTACAGTATAAGCTAATAATACTCGTCTCCCGTCGCCCTGCGAAGCTCTCACACAATGGCACCTATGCAGCCACTAAACTTTTACACCTAAACAGCCGAATGCTGGGTATTGAACTGGGGTCACAGAGAGTATATGTTATAGAACAAAATATACTCAAAATTCCATGATAGATCATTGGTGTAAATTATTGTCATACGTCGCGTTACACCCTGTATATATATATAATGCAATCAGCGACAAGGAGAGAGCAAGTAGTAAGGGGGAGGAAGTGGAATCAACTGAGCGTGGTGTGGGTCTAATGCACTGGTTTCCCTTGGGTCACACTGCCTCCACCTACCCCCTTCGTCCTTCCCGTCTCCTTCTTTTCTTCTATCCCTTCCCCTTCTCTCTCCCTTTGCCTCCGCTCCACCCCTCTCCCTGAAAGCCACCCTCACCCCCACCACCCTCACCCTCATCCGTGATGTCTTTCCTTCGTTTTTGATACTTCCTGTTAATTTCTTTCTTCCGTAGTTTTCATGCAGTTTTACTTATTCCATTTCTTTTAGCATATTACATAGCATAATTTCTGAATCTCAGAACTAATAATTTCTTCCACTTCGTTGTCCGTCCTTTACCACGTTTATTCCCTCACTTCGCATCTCAAAGGAAAAGGAAGGAAGAGACGAGGAACGGTGAAGGTGAGGGAGAGGGATTAGGAAAGATGAGAGGGTGAGGGTGAGAGAGGAGGGAAGAGTGACAGCTGTGGATATTGCTTTCCAAATCTAGAGAGAGAGAGAGAGAGAGCAGTGCACTGGATAGAAATTCAAGGGGAAGAATTTTAAAAGCGGCTTTTTTTTTTTCTTTTTTTTTCTTTTTTTTTTGAGAGTGTATGGTAGGATACTTACTGAGAGAGTTAGAGAAAGAACAGAGGAATTAGTTGGAGAAGAACAGGGAGGCTTTAGGAAGGGAAGAGGTTGTGTAGATTAGATATTCATTCTTAGATCTTTAGTGGAAAAGTTTCTAGAGAAGGGAAAGAAGTTGTATGCGGCTTTCATGGATTTGGAGAAAGCATATGACAGGGTGGATAGACAAGGATTGTGGAAAGTATTAAGAATATATGGAGTAGATGGAAAGTTGTTGAATGCTGTGAAGAGTATGTATGAAGATGCTAAGGCTGCAGTGCGTGTGGATGGTGAACTAAGTGAATTTTTCTCTTTGAAGGTTGGGTTGAAACAGGGATGTGTCATGTCTCCGTGGTTGTTCAATCTATACATGGATGGGGTAATGAAAGAGGTACAAGGTAGGGTAGTGGATGTTGGAGTGGCCCTGGTGAGAGAGGATAGTGTTTGGAAACTCCCTGTACTGTTGTTTGCAGATGATACTGTGTTATTGAATGAAGACGAAGGAGAGCTGCAAGGCTTGGTGGATGAGTTTGGGAGAGCGTGTAAGAAACGGAATCTAAAGGTGAATGTAGGGAAGAGTAAAGTGATGGTCTTTGAGAGAGATGAAGTCAGTGAATGTACAGCGATGTTGGATCGTGAGGAATTGGAAAATCTGAGTACGTTTAAGTACTTGGGTAGTGTGATGAGTAAGGATGGAGATTTGAAGGGTGAGGTTGCTTGAAAGGGTACAGCAGGGAAGAAAGGTTGCTGGTTCCTTGAAAGCAGTGATAAGAAGCAGGGAAGTGAGCATGGAAGTGAAAAAGTTACTACATGACAGTATTGTGATACCAACTCTAACGTGTGGAAGTGAAGCTTGGACGTTGTTAGAAGGACACAAGTCAAGAGTGAGAGCAGTGGAAATGAGTTATTTAAGAGGAGCCTGTGGAGTCACATGGAGAGACAGGCTGACGAATGAGGATATAAAGGAGCGTTGTGGTGTGGATGTGGATGTGATAGGAAGCGTTATGAGGAACACACTGAGGTGGTTTGGCCATGTGGAGAGGATGGAAGGTGAAAGACTGCCGAAGAGTGTATGTGAGTGAGGTGGAGGGGGGAAGAGGGAGGGGGAGGCCGAGGATAAGATGGAGGGATGGGGTGGAGAGGTATATGAGAGAGGGGTGTGTGAGTTGGGAGCAGGGCAGTGAAATGGCGGGGGATAGGACGACATGGAGGCGATTTGTTTGTGGCCACCCCAAACGGGATTGAGGCGTCTGGCAATAGAGAGAGAGAGAGAGAGAGCTGTGTACTGAATAAAAACTATGGGAAGAATATAAGAGAGGCTGGATACTGAGCAGGGAGTCGCGAGAGGGGGACGAGAAGAGGAGTAGGAAGAAAGAAAGAGGAGAGGGGAGAGAAGTAGAAGGAAGAGGAGAAGGGAGAGAAGAAAAAGGGAGAGGAGAGAAGGGATAATGCAAGAGAATGGGAAGAGAGCAGAATGAGACGAAAGGAAATAAAGGAGAGGAAGTATAATGGAAAAAAAACAGAAGAATTAGAAAGAAGTGATGGAGGGGTCATTGGCGATTAGAAGTGAATGGGCGAAAGGGTATGAAACGAAGTGAAGAGCAAAAAACGAAGACGGAAAGGGAGAGAATGAGACAGGGAGAAAGGAGAGAAGAAGAAAGACGAAAAAGAATATGGGAACAAAAAGAATAAGATAAGTATATATGAGGTCAAGGAGAAATGAAGGACGGGGAGCGAGTGAGGGAATGAGATCAAAATGCTATATTGTGAACAATTCAGAAGACAGTAAAAATGGGAAGCAGAATTATAAAGAATAAAGGAGAGGTTAATATAATGAAGGTCGGACTGGAGAGAGAGAGAGAGAGAGAGAAAGGAAAAGAAAGGCGGAAGAGAGATAATCAGAGAGGAGCCTGAATCTCATCCCTCCTCATCTTCTCCTTCCTCCTCCTCCTCCTCCTCCTCCTTTTTATTATCCTAATCATCCTCTCCCGCCTCTTCCATTTCCTCCTTCTCCTCCTCCTCCTCCTCCTCCTCCTCCTCTTGCCTCTCCCCCTCCTCCTCCTCCTATTCTTCCCAAAACGCGCCAGGCAAGGCTGCCGCACCACCCCTAAACATCCACACTTTGCAGTCCCCTCGTATCTACAGGACACCCCGTAAACTTAACATAGCGTCACGTCACGTCATTATACGTTTTTCGATTTACTCAAAGCAAATGAGGTAATATACAGTAAGCACAGATTAGGATCTGCACAGATAACCATGAGTTAACGGTCACTACTCTTACTTTCGACCTGTGATGGGCTGTGGATCACTGAGGGTCCCTGTTAGTCAAGTGACCACCATCGGGATTTTTTTAATGTACCAGGGGTCACTGCTTCAGGATGAAACTTGTGTACTTGTCCCACATGGGAGAGTTCCTTGTCTCAGTGGAGTGAACGGAGCTAGGGCCTGATTGACTGCTGCCTACCCAAAAAGCGCCAAGCAAGGCTGCCGCACCACCCCTAAACTTCCACTCTATGCATTGCACATCCACACTGTGCACGTGCAGTCCCCTTTTATCTATGACACCCGTCTTATATATTCTTCAATCTCCCCAATGCAAAGAAGGCAATATAAGCACAGATTAGGATCTGCACCGATAACCATGAGTTAACGGTCACTACTCTTACTTTCGACCTGTGATGGGCTGTGAATCACTGAGGGTCCCTGTTAGTCAAGTAACCACCATCGGGATTTTTTTAATGTACCAGGGGTCACTGCTTCAGGATGAAACTTGTGTACTTGTCCCACGTGGGAGAGTACCTTGTCTCAGTGGAACGAACGGAGCTAGGGCCTGATTGACTGCTGCCTACCTTAAAAGCGCCAGGCAAGGCTGCCACACCATCCCTAAACATCCACACTGTGCAGTGTGTAGCTTCCACGTTATGTCCACAGACTTCCCATTAACTCAATGTACCGGTTTATAATGTCATGCCGTAACTATTATTTTATTTGTTTACTTTCTCTTTCAGATTACTCAATCGGGTAGCTTATAGACAAAGTATTATAGAAAGTGACTTTTCCTTTCCAGTGTTTCCTATAAAATTTCCATGTCAGTTTTTCCATGCTGCATGGTGGTTTTTCTTACTTTTTCCTGGAGGGTTTGGTGGTGGGGGGAGCCTTCTTGCTTTACTATCTTTATCCTTCAGCATGTAGAGTTAGATCTTGTAGTCAGACCATAAGGTCTGTTGCTGTTTGCTTTCCTGTGTAATCCTGTGTAATCACTCTGCCTCGATTCTTCCTCTCCTTCATCCCCCCTTCCCCCATTGCACGTCAAGAAGAATGACACGAGACCCACGTCTGTTCTACCTGTTCCTCTCTCTCTCTCTCTCTCTCTCTCTCTCTCTCTCTCTCTCTCTCTCTCTCTCGTTTTCTCGTTCCCTTTCTGCCCTTTCTTCCCACGCTTGTTTCACATGGATCTTTATCTTTTCTTTATTCCTTCCATCTTTTCTTTCCTGTTATGCTTTCTTCGCTTCTTTCTTCTTTTATTCCTTCCTTCATTTCCTTCTTCATCCCTTTTTCTCTCTCCCCTTCCAACCTCCTTATCACCTCTTTTCTCCCTCCCCACCTCTCTCCCATCTTCACTTCTTTCTTTCCTACATTGTTTCCCTCCCTCCTTCCTTCCTTCCTCCATAATCTTCCTTTTTCACATATACTTTTAGTAGTTTTTTCCTTGTCTTTCCTACCGCAATTACTCCCACTCCAGTTTCCTTTTCTTTTTCCCCTACTCCCTCCTCCATCACCCACCATATTTCTTTCTTTCTCGCCTACTTCCCTCTGCTAGCTTTTACCTTATCTTCTCTCCTCTTCCTTTTCTCTTGGTCTCTTTTTCCTCCACTTCTCTCCCTTCGTTCTTTCTTTCTTATTTTCCCTCCTTCCTTCGCTCCTGTCTGTCCTTCTTTCCTTCCGTCCTTCCTTCCTTTCTTCCTTCATTCATTGCGGCCTTTATTCCGTCTCTCCTACTTCCTCACATCGTCCTTCCCTCCCTCCATTCCATCCTTCAATCCTTCCTTCTCTGAACTTAATTATTCCCCTCTCTTTTTCTTGTTCTTCCCTCCCCTGTCACTTGATCTCTTCATGCTTCCTTACATCATCTCCCGCCTCCGTACTTCCTTCCTCTTGTGCTTCCCCTCTCGCTTCTGCCTTCCTTTTCTCTCCCTCCCTCCCTATAAATTTTTCCGTCTTTTGTCCTCCATCATATCTTTTCCTCCCTACTCCTCTCTGTCCCTCCATCTTCCTTCATCTCTGCCAATTAATTCCTTCATCTCCCCCCTTCGTTCCGTCCTTTTTTCCATCCATCTATCTTTTCTAAATCTACTTCCCTCAATCCTTCACCTCGTCTACTTCCTTCCCTCCCTCCTTCCTCCCTCCCTTTTCTGTCCCCCTCCTTCTATAGCCTGTTCTTTGTCCCTCCCTCCCGATACATTCTTCAGCTTCTCTCCCTCCTTCCCTTCGTCCTTCCGTCCCTCTCTCTCTCTCTCTCTCCAAGCCTGCTTTCCATTCCCCTGCCTCGCCTTGCCTGTCGTTTTGCCTGCTTTCCTACCTGCCTATCCTTCTCCCGTCTCCCTGTTTTTGTGTGTGCTTTCCTGCCTGCCTTCCTCTCTTTCTACGTCCTGTCCGCTTTCATCCTCCCTTCCTCCTCCGTCCCCCCTGCCTGCCTCGTCCATCATTCATGCCTCCGTACCTTCCTCCTTTCCCCTCTCTTCCTCCCTCTCCTTTCTCTGCCTCCTCCTTACTCTCTTTCTGCCTCTCCACCCCTTGCCTGCATTGTCCCTCATTCCTGCCTCCGTACCTACTCTCTTTGCCCTCTCGTCCCCCCTTCCTACCCTCTGCCTCCCTTCTGTGTCCCCCTTTCTGTCTTTCTACTCCCTTCCTGCAATGTCCCTCATTCCTGTCTCCCTACCCGCACCCTGTCCAGTTTCTGCCTCTCTCCCTGCCCTCTGCCTTCCCCCTTGCCTCCCTTCTTTCCCTCCTACCTCCCCCCTTCCTCCCTGCAGCCCCACTCCTTCCCTACCTCCGTATCTTCGTCCTCCCTCATGTTTGTCACCCTACCTATCCTTCTACTTCCTCCCTGCCTCCTTACTTGCCTCATCTCTAACTTCTGCTACCCTCCCTGCCCCCCTACTTCCTCTGTGTATCCCTCCCTGCCCCCCTACTTCCTCTGTGTATCCCTCCCTGCCCCCCTACTTCCTGTGTATCCCTCCCTGCCCCCCTACCTCCTTCCCCGACTCGTCCCTTATTCCTGCTTCGCTCCCTAACCCCTATCCCCTCCCTGCCTCCCTGCCTCTCCCCTCCCTGCTCCCTGCCTCTCTATCTGTCTACCCCCCTCCCAGCCCCCCACCTGCTCCCTGCCTGCCTCTCATCTCACACGGAGACCAAACCGAAATTGCTTCTCTCTGTAATCACTGATTAGCTTCCTGATTACACACACGCACACAGGTACACACAGCCTTACACACCCAGGCATACACAGCCTGACACACGTACACAGGTCAACATACAGAACCCTAAACATTGACGCATGTACACAGACCTACATACACATCTGTAAACAGTCACACACACACACACACACACACACACACACACACACACACACACACACACACACAGGGGCGTAGCCAGAAAGTTGACAAGGGGGAGGGCGGGAGAAAGATGTCTATAGATTCTTGAAAAGCTGGCAGCAGGGGGGTCTGGGGGGGCGCCGTGAACCCCTCCCCTGAAAATTTGTGAAAGTTAAGCACTTTTCGGGGCTTTGTGAGTCCTGTGGAAGTATGTATTGGGATATTTAGATGACAACTCAGTATAGTGAAAATGGCGAAAAATAGAGCAAGAAAATGATTTTGGCTGAAAAAGAAACTTTATTAATGATCCTTATGGAATAATAGAACAATAATGCATTTGGGAGTCTCATCATCATCTCTCTCTCTCTCTCTCTCTCTCTCTCTCTCTCTCTCTCTCTCTCTCTCTCTCTGTATATATATATATATATATATATATATATATATATATATATATATATATATATATATATATAATATATATAAAGTGATTATTTATTTATTATTTTTTTATTTATTTATATCCAAACATTTACTGTCATTTTATAGCCCCATACGATTTCAAGGACATCAAGGGGGGGGGGGGCCGCCTCCTCCGTCCCCCCTCCCTTGGCGACGCCCCTGGTAGGGGACTCTGTGCATCAAGTACTTAATGCATGCACAAATGATATTAAATGTTCTCCACACATAGATGGTAATTCCCGAGCAATAATCCTAACTCAACAACTTGTGCAGTGGGAAAGAGTGCGGTGTTACATCCACCAAACCAACAAGCCCAATACCCAGGCTTGATGCAGAGTTATACTTTTATTTTATTTAGATGCAGGGATATACTCGTAATTTATATTTTGTTGATTAGTTTATTTATTCATTTATTTATTTATTTATATTCTGTACTATACCTTCTAACGACCACAGATTCTTTGATTATTAGTGGTATCGCCAAACGATTAGCTTCTGGTTAGGAGCGTCCTCTCGTAATAAAAGGGTTACATAAGTCTAGCAGTTCCCCCAACGATTTTGATTACCTTGTTACCGCCATGTTTTCGACTGAGAGGAAACTCAGTGTTCGGGTTCGTTTCCATCCACTGATTTTATTTTATTTGATTCTCTTTTCCTTCCTTCTTTCTTTCTGTTTCTTTATTCTTTAATCTCTCTCCCCCCACCCCTTTAACTGGGTTGTCAGTGGACGAAATCGACGACACTGAAGAAGCGTTACAGAGCGATGTATCCCAACGACCTACATATCTGTGTGGAAAATGTAGGTCTGCGCCTGTGGGATGGATGTGATAATATCGAAGACATGAATATAGAGTGAACAAATTTAGGACTCATTTCACTGGGCACTCTGGGGAAAGATCTCGTACTTCTTTTTTTTTCTTTTCGTAGTTCTGCATGCTGTGCACTGTATAGTCAAAGGGAAAAATATTATGATAATGTTTTTGATGATTTCTTTTTCCATCCCCTAAAAAATCCAACTTTGACCTTACCCTGTAACCGTGACCTTTGACTGATTGTTCTTGAGAGTTAATCCTTTTGGTCTTCAAATGTAAATCCTTTTGTTCTTACCAGACCCCAAACACTTCCACCAAGTTAGGATCAAATCAGAACAAAACTGCTTAATTTCAGCTTGACTTGTGACCGTGACCTTTGACTGTTTTCAAAATTGAATCACTTCAATCTTGCCTTCTATTCAACCTTTCATGTAAGCTTCGTCTAACTTGGATACTAATGATTTTGATATTGCTGGGTCAACTTTTGACGAAGCCCTGTTGTCTCCACCTTCAGTCTTTTGTTTAAAAAAAAAAAAAAAAAATAGATTTCTTCATTTTTTGTCCTTCAACCTTCTCACAAAATTAATTTCAAATTGGATAAAAACTTAGTTAAACTGTATTCACACACACACACACACACACACACACACACACACACACACACACACACACACACACACACACACACACACACACACATAAATTTGTTCATTGAGACGGAAACAGTAGCTTCACTTTGTCACTAATTTTCCTTTGTTTACTTAGTTATGTATTGGACTAATTGTACCTGCGCAGTTACTTCTGGTTTTTTCCTTCACAGCTGCTCTCTGTCTTGAATTATACACTGACAAACATCAGTTTTTTTCCCCCTTCGCTCCCATGGTAATGCGGAAGAGGTGACATCTTACGCACCTGAAGGTCGAAGTTCGTAACCATATACTGTATATGTTTTTTTTTTTTTTTTGTAATATTGCTCTGTACCGAGTATAGATTATCCTTTTTAACTTGGCATTCGATGACTTAGTCTCTGCCAAACAGGTATTACCAAGGGACATAATTGTTTTAATCACGTATTAATTTTCAGGACATAAGGAAGACCATGTGGCATGGCTGTAAGATTCTCAAAGAATTAAAGAGTGAAGATATGGGTGACTCGATCCATTGGCTATGCTAGGGTTATTATTTCATACTGGGCTTTCCATCTCATTGATATCCTACTTACTCAGTCGCAACAACAATGATGATGGTGTTGGAGTCTGGTCTTTATTATTATTATTATTATTATTATTATTATTATTAGCGTCTCCCGACTCCATACACAAATCATAATGCCATAGTGATTCTTTCTCAGTTTCTTACCTTCTTCAGGTTCAATACCTTGCCTTCTCACATACTCATTTACCACATCCATTGATGTACCTTTTACCTATCTACACATTTTCCCACCGTGAATCTTACCCACATATGAAATGTTCACAGTCCTAACGATTCTATTATGTCCTGAGGGTAGAATGACAGGAATGGAAGTGTGATTCTTACAGAATGTATGTAGTCTTGCAGTGGTTTGATTGCTATAAAAAAAAAAAAAAAAAAAAAAAAAAAAAAACAGAGCTTCGAGAGAACAACCTTCACTCCTTGGTTTTCCCAACAGCAACGAAGGGGCCCGGGGCTGGGCTGCTTTGTCTCTACATTTAATGGCCAGAGTGACATATCACTTCCCACTGAGTTCCATTATGTGAACAGTAAACTACAACCACACCTTGGATGTAAACCCTTATATGTCCCATCTAGTTGGAGCTCCTTAACCCACTTGACCACCAGGCGTTTTCTGATTGCACAGCTATCACCCAGAGTAACAAATGGTTTGCCGGGTTACAGGAAATCCTGTATCTTGCACTATATACAGAGTAACCTTAAGGCAGTACTGCATCAAGAGAACGGATGGTGGCCGCCCCCTCCTAACCGTATTTCAGCTGCTGAGCCCCTGTAGGACAAGTTTCCCAACCACGTACTATTTGTTTCTTTTTTTCTTTTTTTTTTTTCCTTGTCCGCGGAACAGAAGTTCTATCCGTGTTTTTAATTTGGCCGTGGACGACATAGTCTGCCCAACAAGCGTTGCGAGAGCAACATAATCATGTGTATCACGTCTATTTGTCCAAGAGGTAAGCCCGTGGCAAACCTGCATGTGTAAGTATGATCGCTATTACGTTCTCTGATTATTTTCCTCAATGTCACTGCAACTACCTAACGTACATGGATGTCGATGTTTTCACAACTGGCGTCTGTCATAATGTTCTCACTGAAACACTTTCGCTACACAAATCAAAGGCGAAATTTGTTCCCATTATTATCTTTTTTTCATAGTACGTGGGGAGACCTGATTTGTATCGCCCAATCCTTCGTCAGATTTACGTCTTGTTTGTTTCACTGCACCCAGGTTTCTAAAATTTTTGCAACATTTAAGTTCTTCCCATCACGAGCACATCACACTGTGAGTGAAAACAAACATTATTTTGGAGTACATTTAGTAACTCTCGCCCTACACAGACACAATTATATTACTAGTTCAGTAGCCATGATATTACACTATATATGTGTAAAGACAGGAACGAAGATACTTACCTTATGTACAGTTTTGATATTTATGTGCACCCACACCAGCCCAAATGTATGGTGGCTGAGGTGAGTGACTGAAAATTTATAGTCCCCGGATCGAGTCCCAGACTGGTCATAACCTTTATTACTAAAAAATCTGGCAGAATTAGACGCTAAGATATTAGATGCCTAGATGGCTCTGTTAGTAAGGTGCTGTACTCATGCAGTTACAAGCGCTGGTTCGAATCCTCGCAGTAGTTAATTTTTAAATGAAAATATCGGAGATTTTGACGCTTAAATACACCTTCCAAAGCATAATATGTTAGACTCCTCTATAGCTCAGTTGGTTGTGCTGTTATATCCATCGCACTAGCTGTACAAACGCTGGTTCGAATCCTGGCAGCATTGCAACACATTGAGTGACAGAGTGACACTTACTGACCCGTCATTAGTCCTCCGACTGTGCGGGTGGGATGAAGTTGCAGAGAGTGGGTGAGAAGGTAAGGAAGGCCCTGAAGTGGGTGGGGGTGAGAGTGGGTAGGATTGGTATGATGATAGTGAAGGGGGTGGGACTGTACGCCCTACAAGTATGTTTCCAAGTGTTGGGTTTCGGACTGGTGGTTGTTGTGGTGCCTGTAGGGCTGGTGGTGTCAGTGGCAGCTGCTGTGTATCACCTGGTGAAGGCAGTGATGAGGGATCTAAGAGAACGCACAGGTCACGGCTGATTGGCTATCATGAGACTGAATTGATCTTCATAAAAAATGAGAAGTAAGTAAAAAAAAATCAAAATATATAAAATCTTAAAATGCCAATTAACATACTGTAATATTTCTTTTCTTCTTCTTTCGTTTTCTTGTTCTTGCACCAACGCCGACAACTTCCACTGACCCCTCCATTCAGATCTTCCAATCCCGTGTGTCTTCCTTCAGATATACATTAATTTCACCTTTAACTTTACCGTGACTGTATAATCTAGTTTAGTCTGTGATAACCAGAGCAACTCTTTATTATCTGAATACACACAGTGTATTTTTTTTCTGAACACAAATTGCTCTATATTTATTAATGGATTGATTACGTGCTCGTAGAGAGGTTGATGATGGGAATGGTTGCTGATACGAGGGCTGTGAGAGGACGATGTGCAGGTCTGTCAGATCATATGATTGTGGTATGCAAGATCAAGCTGGGAGGAGTGAGGTGGATCAGGAGATAGAGGAGCAGCCAGGGAGAAAGACTGAAAGTTGAGAAGCTGAAGATCAAAGAAATGGCAGATGAATACAGGACCAAAGTAGAGAACGAGTTATAATTACTGAATTGGAATTAAATGGATCTGGACAGACTGTGGAATGCATATAGGGATTGCTTAGTTAGGAATGCTAAAGCGGTGTGTGGTGTGGCAAGAGCAACAACAAAGAAGAAAGGTACGGCATGGTGAGATGAGGAGGTTAAGACAGCGGTGGAGGAAAAGAGGAAGAAGTGGCTAAAGTGGTTACAGGATAGGGGTTCAGTTGAAATAAGAACTGAATATCGAGAGCAAGAAGCACGTAAAGAGACTAGCGAAAAGGAAAAGGAAGGAGGTAAATGAGGATCTAGGAAGAAAAATGAATGCGAACTACTCTGAAAATAGAAAGATATTCTGGAAAGAGGTGCGGAAATGTAGAAGTGAAAGCGGAAAGAAATGGGATGGTGTAAAGGGCGTAGGTGGTAGATTATTAACCCATGGATATGAAGTAAGGACCAGATGGAAAGAATATTTTGAAAGCCTGATGAATGGGGATAGAGAGAGCAGAGCAGCTGTAAACATGATTGGTTTTGGGGGTGTGCAGAGAAGGAATGCAGTACCAGGAGACGTGACACTTGCACAGGTGAAGAGTGCTGTGAAGCGGCTGAAAAATGGGAAAGCAGCTGGAGTTGATGAGGTGTATGCAGAGATGCTTAATTGTAGTGGAGAGAATGGAATGAAGTGCTTGTTGGAGATATGTAAGAAGGCATGGATGAGTGAAACTGTGCCTGCAGAGTAGAAGAAGGCTGTGATTGTACCCCTGTACAAAATTAAAGGTGAACGAAGTGAGTGCAAGAATTATCGTGGCATAAACTTACTTAGTGTGGTAGGGAAGGTATATGGAAGAATTATTATAGATAAAGTAAGAGAGATATCAGAAGTCCTAGTGAGTGATGAACAGGGTGGCTTTAGGAGTGGCAGAGGATGTGTGGACCAAATATTTCCAGTGAGACAGATAGTATAGAAGGCTTGTGAGAAGGACCATAAGGTGTTTATGGCATTCATGGATCTGGAAAAAGCATATGACAAAGTGGACAGGGAAGGATTGTGGAAAGTTTTGCGCATGTACGGTGTAGAAGGTAAGCTGCTAGGTGCCGTCAAGAGTTTTTATGATGGTAGTGAAGCATGTGTCAGGGTTAATGGGCATCTAAGTGAATGGTTCACGAGCAGTGTGGGCGTGCAACAAGGTTGTGTGATGTCCCCATGGTTGTTCAATGTATATATGGATGGGGTGATGAGAGAAGTGAAAACACGAGTAATGGAGAGAGGGATGGCATTGGTAATGAATGGTGAGGGATGGAATACCTCAGATTTGTTGTATGCTGATGATGCAGTACTACTTGCAAGTACCGGACAAGAACTTGGTAGGCTAGTGCAGAGTTTTGCTGATGTCTGTAAGCGTCGTTCCTTGAGAGTAAATGTAGAAAAGAGTAAAGTGATGGTTATTGAGAGAGAAGGTGACTCCCAGTGCAATGTAACAGTGAATGGAGAGAGACTGGAATTGGTGAGAGAGTTCAAATACCTGGGTACAGTGATAGAAAAGAGAGGAAAATGTGCAAAAGAAGTTGAAAGCAGAATGACACAAGGAAGAAAAGTAGCTGGTGCAATGAAGGCCTTGATAAGAAACAGAGGCTTGAGTGTTGCAGCTGCACGAGGCTTACGTGAAGGAGTGTTAGTGCCATCTTTAACATATGGATGTGAGACTATGGTGTGGCATGAAAATGAAAAGTCAAGAGTAACAGCAGTGGAGATGGGACTGCTGAGGAATGTATGTGGAATACAGAAGGTGGATAGGATACGAAATAATGTGATTCGTGAAAGATGCGCAGTGAGGAAGTCGGTGGACACCAGAATTGAAGAGAGTGTACTGAGATGGTATGGTCATGTGGAGAGAATGGATAACAATAGAGTGGTGAAGAAGGTATATCTGAGCGAATTCGAAGGAGGGAGGAGGCGAGGTAGGCCAAGGAGAAGGTGGAGAGATATGGTGGATGAATGTGTGAGGAAGAGAGGTTTGGAAGTCGGTGAGGCTAGGGAATTGACAGGAGATCGAGCTGGCTGGATGAATTTTGTGAGAAGTGCATGATCAGGGATTTTGGCACATCTTTTTAACGTGGCAGCGTCTGGATTGACTCTGTCGGATACGATTATGTGAAGCTACAGAACGTGG
The DNA here is from genome assembly GCF_032717465.1 of Coenobita brevimanus. Lineage (NCBI taxonomy): Eukaryota > Metazoa > Arthropoda > Malacostraca > Decapoda > Coenobitidae > Coenobita > Coenobita brevimanus. The sequence goes on along the minus strand of NC_137023.1, from coordinate 7,974,860 downwards.
AGAATGTTTTTGGCGTATCCGATAGAGCCAGGATTCCGGGGGCTTGAATGATGAGTGAGTGGAAGCGTGACCCATTGGATTGGGCAATTTTGGGCTGTCTGGACATTGTTACTCCTCACCCTGCCCTTGGGTGGGAAAGGAGGTCCGGATGATGATGATGATGATGATTTATTAATGGAAGTCACCTGTTCAGTAGTACATGCCTACAGACGGGGATGTGGTATAGCATACATTTACCTAAGGTATTTTATGAAAACACAGAGTATTCTGTACAGTACATAACCATATCCCAATGCAGTATTTAGGTGTACGGGACAGGGGCGTAGCCAGAAAGTTGACAAAGGGGGGGCGGGAGAAAGATGTCTATAGATTCTTGAAAAGGTGGTGGGAGGTGAGCGAAGCAAGCCTATGCAGCTGGGGGGTCTGGGGGGGCGCCGTGAGCCCTCTCCCCGGAAAATTTGTGATAATTAAGCACTTTTCGGGGCTTTGTGAGCCCTGTGGAAGTATGTATTGGGATATTTAGATGACAACTCAGTATAGTGAAAATGGCGAAAAATAGAACAAGAAAATGATTTTGGCTGAAAAAGAAACTTTATTAATGATCCTTATGGAATAATAGAACAATAATGCATTGGGAGTCTCATCATCTCTCTCTCTCTCTCTCTCTCTCTCTCTCTCTCTCAAGTGATTTATTTATTGACTGATTTATTTCTTTAGTCATTAATTTATTTCTAAATATATATATTTTTTTCTCCATACGATTTCAAGACCCTCAAGGGGGGCGGGCGGCGGCCTCCTCCCCCCCCCCACACACATACATCATAACAAATAAAATTACACCCAACCATGTCATTCTCAGCAGTTACACACACACACACACACACACACACACACACACACACACACACACACACACACACACACACACACACATCATAAGACAAATAAAATTACACCCAACCATGTCATCCTCAGCAGTTACACACACACACACACACACACACACACACACACACACACACACATCATAAGACAAATAAAATTACACCCAACCATGTCATTCTCAGCAGTTACACACACACACACACACACACGTCATAAGACGATTAAAATTACATCCAGTCATATTTTTCTCTCAGCAGTTATATACACACACACACACACACACACACACACACACACACACACACACACACACAAATAACTACACCCAGTCACACATCACTCTCTTCAGCTACACACACACATAAACAGTCACACACCCACATACTGCATACCTGCAGGAACAGGAGCACATGTCACACTATTTATGTAAATATGAAAGCCGTCCTCGTACAGAATGGGTTAATCTATCCTACAAACCCTGCTATACCTTTCTCTCTCTCTCTCTTATCTCCCTCTCTGGTGTGTGTGTGTGTGTGTGTGTGTGTGTGTGTGTGTGTGAACTTGCATTTCATCCAACTGGAGCTATATCTCTGGATGGGTAAGATGAGTTGGTGTGTGGCTGGGGTTGTAGGACAGATGGGATGGACCGAGTGGCTGAGCGGGGTGGATGTGTGGATGGGGTTGTAGGACAGATGGGATGGACCGAGTGGCAGAGCGGGGTGGATGTGTGGATGGGGTTTAGGACAGATGGGATGGACCGAGTGGCTGAGCGGGGTGGATGTGTGGGTGGGCAGAGGTGGTGGATGGAAGGATGGCCACAATGGGTTGGTAAGTACATGGTGAGTGAGAGGATACGTGGCGTCGTGGAGGACAAGGTACCGTACGAGTAGGGCTTCTGTTTGTAGTGAATTATAATATAACCTTTGCCCTTTGAACTGTATGAACAATCTCTGCAACTAAGTAAAATCACTTGACGATAGCGAGAAAACATTGAAAATACTAGAAAGCCTCAGAGAGCGCATACACCCCCACCATTTCTATCGACATTGAAAACGATCCGGATCCCTGGATATAGTATCCAGATCCGGACCCACCCCAAAATTTTATCAATTCCTTCTTGGCCTATGGTCCACCTTTCCACAACATTTCATTGAAATTCATAGAGAACTTTTGGAGATATTGTACAGGCTACTCCGGGTCTGGATCCGGAACAGTCCCCAGATTAAATCATTTCTTTTTTAGCCCATGGCCCACCCTTCCGCAAAATTGCATCAAAATCATTCATAACTTTGTAAGCATTCCTGCTAACAAACAAACAAACAAACAAAGGCGGGGTAAAACATAACGTCCTTTGCGGGGTAGTAGGCCCTAAGTTGCAGTAGGGAATGACGTAAATACAAAGTCAAAATGAATTTCAGTATAACATAAGCACTCGGCAGCAGATGGAAAGCATGTTAGATACAGTAACACAGTATAGGCTACTTACATTAGAAAAAAGAAAAAAAAAACATTGTAAAAGACACTGCTGCCCTTAATGCATATTCCTCACTGCCATACCTCACTCAAATCTCACAATCACACCAGCGAACACCACACTCTCTTTGTTGCAGTTTGCACTACCACAGCGCGCGAGCGAACACACACACACACACACACACAGAGTTACTCATGAATCATTGTATACCGTACACACGCAAGCACACCTTATTACAGAAGTAGCACAATCAGTTGCAGAAAATAATGCTTCCCAGAATATCACCCCCCCCCCACACACACACACACACACACACACACAATTACTTATGAATCATTATATACCGTACAAACGCAAACACATCTTATTTCAGAAGTAGCACGATCAGTTGCAGAAAATAATGCTTCCTAGAACCACACACACACACACACACACACACACACACACACACACACACACACACACACACACACACACACATTCACAGCCGTGCACATACCATTTATGTGTTTCCTTTTATATAGTAACACTGAGTAAGCAATGACAAAATACCACCATCACACTAAATTATATTTTTTAAAGACGTTGCACACACACACACACACACACACACACATACACACACACACACAGCAACAACACCAACACCAAAGTCTAAACAATATACATAAACTAAGCGCACAGAGTCAGTTTGGTACGAGATCAAAGGGTAGGGTATAAAGGAGAGGACCCAGCCTACAGAGAGGAACAAAGGATCACATTGAACCGACTTACCTGATGAGTTACGTTGTAGCTGCTGGGAGGAAACTGGCAAGGTTTGGGTGTACCGGGAAGTAGGCGAGGAGGAAGATCAGGAGGAACTTGATGGGGGAGATAGTGAAAAAGGAAATGAAAGGGAGAGGAGGAGGGAGAGGAGGAAGTAGAAAATTAAGGTGAAAGAGGAAAGGAGATGGAGAAGGAAGACGATGTTAGAAAAAGGAAACAAAGTACAAGCAGAGAAATGAAATAATGGAAGGGAAAGGGGATGGGAAAGTGGAGGAAAAGATAAGAGGAAATGCAATAGAAGTCGAAGGAATGTGAATGGAGAGAAATGGAAAAGGAAAAAATGAAGACGAGGCAAAGTAAGAAAAGTGAACAGAAAAACTACCTTATGATGTTGCTAAAAACAAAAGAAAAAGAAGAAGGAAAGAGGAAAGTGTGGAGAGTCAATATGCTCCTGGGTGCTCAGAAAATTGGGTTAAAGGTAATGTAATTTTCATTTTACTTGTGGATTAGCAGTTCCACCTGTGATTTTGAAGCTGTTTTGTTATCCCTTTTTTGGCATACTGTGACACTTGTATCATAATCAGCATCATTACTATTGCTATCATTATCATCATCATCATCGTCAGAATTACCATCATCGTCATCATTATCAGCAGCAGCAGCAGCAGCAGAATTACCATCATCATCATCATCATCATCATCAAAACCAGGAGCAGAAACCATATTACACGAGAAACCAACACAGTAAGGAAAAGTAAAGTGGGTTAGTAGTGGAATGAAAGAAATGGGTTAAAGAAAGTGTGTAAAATATGAAGAAGGAAGAAAATTGTGTAACGTAAAGAAGAAAAGGAATTATGTAAAGCTTGGATTTAACTCCTTCAGTCCGGTGAGGTATTTTTCATTTTGTCTCGATATTTTTCAGTTATTTTTATACAGCTTAATTTCCTGAGCCTTTTCAAACAGGAGGGATTTGATCTACCCTTCATTCATTCCATCACCAATAGAAGTCTTCTCTGAGCTCTGTAAACTCGTATGGAGGTAGAAAGATCAAAAAGGAAAATGCGTTATGGTAGTCAAGGGGATAAAATGCTGAAGGAAGTGCTTAAAGTGGGGTGTTGTAAAGTGTGGACCGAAAAGTAAAAAAACATATATAAAAAGAAAAGAGGAAAGAAAGTGTTAGTATAAAGTGTAAAAAAGTGTGTGCATTCAGGTATTAATCCTTTCATCCTCAGTTGTTGTGTTCTTGCTGCTGCCAGACGATGTTATTCAGCTTAGGAGAACAGCTTAGATAGTGATGGGGTAAATGAACAATAAATCTAACCCCTTCTGATAGATAAAAGTCTCTCCGTAGCTGAAGGGAATTGTGTGGCGACAAAAAACATCTTAACGGAAGTAGTAGTAGTAGTACTAGTGGTAGTAGTGGTAGTAGTAGTAGTACTAGTAGTAGTAGTGGTAGTAGTAGTAGTAGCAGTAGTAATAGCAGTAGTAGTAGTAATAGTAGTAGCAATAGTAGTAGTAGTAGTAGTTGTTGTTGTTGTTGGTGGTGGTGGTGGTGGAACTCTAGCTTCATCTGAATGTGGACCCAGTAGACTGCTGGCTGAAAATGATTCCATCCCGTTGTCCATCATTCCCCTTTCAGGAGATAAGACGGAAATCTGTGGGATGCGTATATAACAAGACACTGGAGTCACCCGGCTATGTATGTGCCACCGAGTGAAGGCGTCCCTCTCTGGCACCAGTTTTAGAAATCATTGGATTGAAGAGATATATAGGAAAAATTAAGAGAGAGAGTAAGACCGAATCACCCGAGACGAAACTGACTCAAACTCGTCGTGCTCTTAATCCCCGCTAATGTTGCAGAAGTCAATGGGAAGTGAGACGGATTATGTTGCCGAGACTCCCCAGGGACCGGCGCAAGAAAAGTCGGGCAGTGTTGCGAGGTTAATGGTGTCTCTCATGGGGACTACGACGGTTGGTGTAGCATTATTTTCGTTGCTGTTATTGGTGTCTTCATCATTATCATCATTCTTCGTATATATTTTCCATCGTTATTCCTTTTTTCCCCATTCATCATTCATCTATAATCATTCATCTGTGTTAGTCATTATCATCATTCATGACTGTCGTCGTTCATCATCATCATCACTTAATGTGTCATCATTCATTATCCTTCATAATTATCATAACTATCATCCACCATTCGTTATCATCGTGAAATATGTTATTTCATTTCAGCTCTAACCTACTGATGTTTAGCCTGTTCCATCCAGTCCCTATAAATATGTGAATTCGCTTTCCTTTTTTTCGTCTTCTCAGTGTATCTCTGGGTTGCCTTCTGGATACTAAGTGTCCAGCTGTTACTCCAGCCTCGTTTTCGCGACGTTGAAAATCAAGGTATTTTGACAAATCTTCATATCGTATATTGACTATCGTGCTGATATTCGTTTTCATGAGCACCGAAAGTCAATACCATATTGACTTTGGGTCAAGATTAGTCAAGATTAGTCCATGTTGCTCCTACGGTATTTTGACTGATCTTGACTTGGTATCGACTTTTCTATTTTGTAAACACAAACGGCGTTTCAATTTCCATGATGAATTATAGAGGCTCTTGTGGTGAAACAATATAGTTCCGCGGAGACATCCTTATTCAGCTGTGAAAACAAACGGATCGTTGTGTCCATCCCAAGTCAGACTGTGGCGGAGTCCCAGCACTGCGTGTTACAAACTAGAATGGTACAGTCCTTCGTGTGTTGCCCTGACATTACCTTAACATACCGCAATGAGGAGGCGAGAGAATCGGAGATTGCGTAGAGGTGGGCCAAAACCTTAGCAGGAAGCACGGAAAGCAGGGACCGCCCATGTGAAGGAGAGGAGACAGGACAATGGAGAACAGTTACATTAGTAAAGTGAATGTTAACTTTCAGGTTAATCCTGCATTAATAAAATTATGTAAGTATTCACAGCCTATTGTTATTATTTATTGTCATTTTTATTATTATTGTCATTATTTCCGCATGTCATTCCACCAACGATGGGAAAAGCATTAAGAGAAAATAAGATTTAATGCATTCTTCCAGGGTAACCATGATACATGAAGGATTGTTACAATCGGATCTGAGATCGTCAATATCATTCGCTGATGATCCGTTTTGGCGACGCTTTCCCGGAACTCAGGATCAGTCAAGATGAACGTCAAGATGATAATGTCGCGAAAACGGGACTTTATTCACCATGAGCTGTATATAACCATTTCTAATTAAATATTTTTCCGAATGCATCCTTGTCTCTAAAGATCTCTTTTTACCTCTGTAGTTACTGTAGTACCTTCATTATCCCATGTAATCCTTTCTGAATACCTCTAGTATTACATTTTGAACACAGTATTATGCTAAACTCAGGATTCTGATATACAAGATAGGTTAGAAAATGAAGAAGAGACACACCATGTGCCATTCTCTATAGGCATAGGGGGACATTCTAGCACTTCCTCCTTTCAGGTGAGGATGCGTTCGGAACATTCCATCGTAAAGCGATATTGTATATCGAGCAATAACATGGGTTCACTGGGGATACGGTTTGGGCCAAGGGTCACTCACCCAATGTAGTCTACAAACAAGTCTCCAGCTGAGATGAACTGGTAGTTGTATCACTTCACTGCACTTCACTTGCTGTTTACTAACAAAAATAAGTCTAAAAACAAGTTGCCAACTCACCTCCGCTAGTAGTTACTTCACTTGGTGCTTAAACTCCAACACCACACAACTCTTCCATCAACAGAACTAACACACCCGAAAGTGACGAGTTCAGAGGCCATCTTGGAATAACCAGATGACTGCAAGCCTGTTTGCCGGCGATTACATAAGCAATAATAACAATTAGTAAATCGATCAGTGACTCTTTGTACAGGATCATAATGATCGTATGATATATATATATATATATATATATATATATATATATATATATATATATATATATATATATATATATCATCAGCCGTTGAGGTCCACTGCAGGACAGGCCTATCCCTACCGATGCAGGGACGGTACAACCAATGTATCTCTACCCAGTGGCTTAAGCTGTCTGGTGGAGACTGTATGTAGGATAAGAAATGCTTGTGAGTGTGATTGTAGTGTGTATATATATATATATATATATATATATATATATATATATATATATATATTTATATATATCTGGTTTCGGCGTCAGCAAGCATTCTCTAGTACAAAAAGAAAAAAAAACAAGGAATGGAAACGACAAGAGCACTCGACTCACCACTTTTAGAGTTTACAAGCCTTCCGTACGAGCATCCATACCACCACGTCTTCTAAGCCATGGATAGGTCCACTTTACTGGAAATGGTTTTATGTTGTCTGGTGGTCACAGCTGCCGCAGTTTCAACGAGTCCTTGTCGGAGAGGAGCAGTTTGTCAGCACCTCTGCCTCAGCCAGCAGTGAGTCCAGCAGCAATGCCAAGGACCAAGACGAACTTTTACACAGGAAGATTTCATTTTCTTCCGTGGAAAAAGTTCTTCAAGCAATTACCGCACCAACGTATGGAATGGAAGTGGATTGAAGGCAGAGACAAACAGTGACAGCTAGATCATTAGGGCAAAAACCGCCTTCCTCGTTCCGGCTTACCGTAGAGCAAAGGCTTAACTTATAACCAGACTTACCTCAGTCACAGCTTTTCTCAGAGCATCATTGAACAAGATTCACTCTGTTGTTCAGGCGTACCTCAGAGCCATGGCAGACCTCATAAACACCCATCAGACATTATCGGGCCGGGCAGGACTCACACGATCACCTAGTGTTTGGATAAACTCACCCTAAAGTCACCTGATGGCTGTCAGTTAGTTCCTGCCATCCCGTTATGTTTTATTGTTTAAGGTCGATTGTAGGGGCCATCTTCTTCTTCTTCTTCTTCTGATGATGATGATGATGATGATGGTTAGAGACGTAGCAATAGCAGTAGCAGTAGCAGGTGAGTAAGTAAAGATTGCTCCAGGCAATGTCCTCCACAGGCATTCGAGCCAGACTTGAATTTGTGACAGTGGGAAGTAAGATGATGATAGTGATTGGGGAAGTAGCAGTAGTAGTAGCAGATGCATAAATAAGGATTGCTCCAGGCAAAGTCCTCCCAAGGTATCTGGTCCTGACTTGAATATGTAGTAGTGGGAAGTAGGATGATGATGATGGTGATGAATAGTTAAGAAGTAGCAGTAGCAGCAGCAGTGGTGGTCACAGTTGCGTAAGTACATAGCCCCAGGTACTGTAAAAGAGTCAACAGGTGTCTGGCTGTGGCCTAAATGTGGAGTACCCTTGCACCCACTGCGTTCCGACCCCAAGCTTTTTGTTGAGTGGACCCTGGCCCGACCCGAGAGCTCTCACACCCCTCTTGGCCTCATTCCAACAGACAAAGGTGACACTCTCAACGCTATCTGAAGTGTGGAGAGTTGGAAATAAACGACAGACTTTAAATTCTTTACTGCCATGCCATCTTTCGCTATATTATTCCCCCCTCTTTTCGTTTTTAATCTATTTTTGATATCTCTTGGCGATGTAATAATATTTTGATATCCCATTCACTGTAATAAGTCTTCTCCCTAAACTAATAACAAAATTCATCAGTAAATAACAGGTATAATCAGAAACATTAAAAAATGGTTATTCTATATTCCACGTGTAAATCTTCCAAAACCAAATTAAAATGGTATTTGTGTGGCATATAAAATAAAATGAGGTCATCATCCTGTGTCAGGTAACCCTTTTGAGGGCAGCGATCTTCTTCAAAATTAATATGATCATCTGTTGGTTGCAGACTTCAAACCTTTCATCACGATTGATATGTCTTTTGATGATTTAGGTCGTCTGGCGTTAGAAAGGATAATATATAAGAGAGCCCATCCTAAAGTCATTATGTTACTGGAGACTGTAACCCTGTCGCTTCTAAGGGTTTGTGTCAGGGTGAAAAATAAATCGTTTGTCCGTTGTAAGAACACATAAATGTATCGTATCGAAGGATAAGAAAGTGCAGTTGGCCGGTAGGGGCACATCCGGCTCCTAGTATGACGCTAAAGAGCAGGTAGTATAACCTATATAGGATTGTTCTTAATGTGGAAATTTTAATGAGAAGGGAATATCAGAGGACGTAGTTTTGTCCCTTTATATCTTATCGTCAGTTAGTAGTAGGGGAGGCCGATAGTAGTGAAGGAATTAATGATGACTATTCCCAACTCTTGCCTTATGAAAGCCCTCCCCTAATGTCGTAAAAAGACTTAATGGTAACGAGAACCAAAAAATAAAATAAATAAATAAATAGGCTGTACTGTATGTAATCGGATGGAAGGAGTTAAGAGAGTATCCTGGCAATGGGGCAAAGATAACAGCTTAAGGATATTTGTACTGTCTTTGGAAGATTAGTTTTCCTTTAGATATTATTTGAGCTGTAAGTAAAAGTCAGCCTCCTATGATACTGTCAATCAGTGCACTATGATGTATTAGAAATTATAGTATTGTTACTTCTAGACGATTTATTTGAGTTTAGAAGATTTTTTATGTTGATGGTAGAAAATAGGCTTCAGTAATTTCTCTCTCTCTCTCTCTCTCTCTCTCTCTCTCTCTCTCTCTCTCTCTCTCTCTCTCTCTCTCTCTCTCTCATTGGAGGTATTCAGACGTCCTGTTCAACCCTTCATTAGTGGGTAGAGGGAATATTGTGTTACCCTCAGTATCCCCCTTCCTTGGCCCGTCTTCCTTCTTGTTCTGTTTTCTTCCGTCCATCCTTTCTTACTTCCTTTCATTCATTCATTCTCCTCCCTTCGTTCCTTTCTTTCTTCCCCTTCCTTCATTTCTACTTCTCTTCCTTCTTTCCTATATATTTTCCTTCTCTAGCTTTCTGTTATCAGTGCCTTTTTTTACATTTCTTCCTCTCCTCCATCCTTCCATTCATCCATTCATCTTCAAGTTTCCTTCCTTCCTTCTTTCCTTCCTTTTCCTCTTTCCGTCCATTCTTATCCTTTTCTTTTTGTTTTCCTTCTTTCATCTGACAGCAGTGTTTCCTTGTCACTGATTGCTCTTTCTTCTTATCTTTATGTGCCCTTTTTTCCTTCATTGTCTCTTTCTTCTTCTCTTCCTCGTTACTTTTTTACCCTCTTGCCTTACTTCCTTCCATGTCTCCTTTTGCATTTTCCTCCTTCCATCCGATCTTTTGCTTCTTTTTTTTCATTCATTCACTCTTGTCTTCTATTTATCTTGTCCTTTCTGTATTTCGATTCTTTTTTGTGTCTTCCTCCTTCCATTTCCTTTAATTCTTTTCCTTATCATTTCATCTTGTTTAGTTTTCTCCCTTCTTTCCTCGCTACATTCTTCCTTCCTCTATTTATGTTTTTCAGCCTTTTGATTTTTTACTACACTTTGCATCCTTTTCCGGAACTTTCTTTCTTGTTTGTTTTTTACGTCTTTCCATATTTTTCTTTCTGGGGCCGTTTCCTTGTTCATTTATTCGTCTTTTTCCCTTTTTCTCCTTACTCTTCTTTCTGTTCCATTTTACATCTGCAAGCATTCCTTTTCCATTTTTCATTTCTGTTTCTTTCCTCCTCCCTGTTTTTCTTTCATTTTCTCTTCTTCCTTTCTGCCCCTTTTTATTATTAATATCTTTGTTGTTATCCGCCTTCGCCTCTTCCCAGCTTCGTTTTTGTTTAATTACGTCGTCTGTTTTAGATGTGGTAGGAAATTTATGAGTGCTTCTGCTCACCTGTTTCTCGTTGATGATATTCGACGCGAGATGTTTAATTTCCATAGTCTTTAGTGACCCTAGCGGAAGCCACATCACACCACACCACACCAACCTTCCCACACCAACCGTACCAACCTTCTTCATCCAGCACCATACATTGCCACCCTCCCACACCGCACAGTGCCAAGGACATTGACCGGAGCGCCCTGAAGCTCCCGCATCTACTAGCCTACTTTTTGTATACAGTATGTCTTTTTTATTACAGCCCGGAGTAGCTACGCGAGGGTGTAATGTGCTTAGTTCGCCCCCTCTCCTCTCTCTCTCTCTCTCTCTCTCTCTCTCTCTCTTTTCTGGCCGTTACCAACACTGTGGAAAATTTTGGAATTGCACCAGATTGGGGTTATGATTGACAGCCATCAGAGGCGGCGTTATAATGTTTTGGACGGAAAAGTTCAAATGTCAAGGTCAAGGTCAAAAAACAATTAAATGGAATTGCATTAATCCTGGCATAAAACGAACAAGTTAAAAATGGTGCGAGAAAGGTCAAAAGGTCAAAGTCACGGGGCAATTTCCTAAGGTCTTTCTCAGTTTCAGATATTTAGGATGCTGATGTTGCGTTTCCTTCTGAGTGTTCCTTCTGCTTAGCTTTTGTTCTACTTCTGGCTGCTGTTTTTGTATTTGTTGTATTATCGCCTGCATTTAGCAAGGCGAGGCGATACAGTTGTGTGTGTGTGTGTGTGTGTGTTTTGCCAAAATATCTCGAGAAGTTGTGGACGAATTTTCACCAAACCTTCAGGAATTAGCAGCCATATAGATGTGCAGAAGCCTACTACTTTTGGTGAGGATCTGATGAAAGATGACCAAATGCTAGCTGCCACATTATTATTATTATTATTATTATTATTATTATTATTTAACTGGCTTTTTGTGAAACGCGGTGACTGGAATTCCGGGAGTTTTGCAAACTTCCTTCAAATATGATTTTTAGGTAACTTGTACCTTTTAGTCAACAACTTATTTTGATGGAAGATTAGCATTCGAACCCCGAATGCTTTTGTTTCTTTATATTCTCTGATTGTCCTACCGTCTGCCGACTTCCCAATTTCTTTCTTCCTTACTTCTTTTCATTTTTCCTTCTTTTTTTCAACCCTTCTTCACTCTTCCTTTCCCTTCTTGCATCCATCAGTCTATCTTTTCATCATTTCACCTATCATTCTTTTTCCTTCCTCCCATCCTTCCTATTTTAGCACTCCTTTTGCTTCTGCACTTCCTCTCTTTCCCTACTTCTTTCCACATTTCTTTCTTTTAATTTTTGTTGATTTATATTCTTCCTTTATTTCTATCTATCCCCTTCTCTTCTTGTTCATTTCATTCTCCCTTCATTGCCTCTATCCATCCTTCCATCATCCATTCATACGTTACCAGTTTATCATTCATTCATGTATCCTCCCATGGCTCCCCTCTTTTCTGTCCGTCATCCATTGATCGATTACTGATTGTCGGTCCCAGTCCTCCTACCCATCTTCCTTTACCCATCTTTGTTTCTCTATTACGAATTCTGTGTACCTCGGCCGATGGATCTTTCATCATTTAAGTTTCCCTTATTTCTTCCTTTCTTCCTCCTTCTTCCCTTCTATTATTAAGTGTCATATGAAGTTATTCGGTGCCTTTCCTGTTTTCATTTTCTCGTTTGTCCGATTTATTTTGTTCTTCTAGCTCTTCTGTTTCTTAACATCCTTCCCTCCTCTAATTTCTGAATTGTAGTTACTCTATGCCCATAATCCATTTCCTGTTTTACTATTTTCTTTATGCTTTCTATTTATTCTGCATGCCAGTTACGCTGTTGTCCATTAGTGTACATGTATCTCTTCCTTCTTTTTACGTATGTTTCTTAGGTATTTCATGACTCCACTCTTCTCTGTATCGTCATTCTTTTCATCACATTTTCTATTTATTCTTTCCGTATGTTACCAGTCTGGCATTTGCTGTTTACATTTACATCCATACATTGTCCTTCCTTCCTTCTTTGTTTGAATCATTTCCTTTCTTCCTTCCGCCTTCTTTTTCTTTCTCTTTCGTTCTCTTTTACCCATCTCCTTCCGTTCTCTATATTCTTCTTCCTTTTTTCTTTCTCCCCCTTCCTTTTTTTATTTCCTTCGTCATTTGTTTTTTCCTCTCCTCAACGTCTTTCGTGGCTCGTTTAATCAGTATTTTTGTTTTATTTTGATGTCGCTTCCTTGTGTTTCGTGTTTGTCTTTATTTATACGCTTTAACCAATCATTCCTTCCTACACAGTTCTTATCTTACTTTTTATTGCGTGTTTTCTTCTATATTTTTTATTAGGATCTCAACTTATCCTCTTAGAATTCTTTTTCATCGTTCTTTCTTTCTATCATCTTGCACTTCTTTTTGTCTTTTCTTATTTCCTTCTTTGACTTCCTTCCTTTTCCATCGTTCCTTCATTCCACCCTACCTTCTTTCCATCCTTCCTTCATCTCAAATTTATTTTCCTTCGTTTCTTCCATTTTTCCAACCCTACCTTCTTTCTCAGGTTATCCCTCCTTTCCTTCCTTCCTTCCTTCTTTCCAGCTTCCTTTCTGCTCACTAATTCTTCCTTTTTTTTCCCCTCCTTCGTACTTTCCATCCTTCTCTTGTCCATCTTTTTTTTTTTCCCCTATTTTTTTCCCTTGTCCACCCTTCCTTTTCCATCTTTCCTTCTCGCCAACACTCCACCTTTCCGATCCTTCATACATCGGTCCTCCCTTATTACTGCCTTGCTGTCCTTTTCCATCTTTCCTTCATCCACAGTTTTCTCCATCAGTTCCCTTTTATGTCAGCCCCTCCTTCTGTTATTCATCCATCCATCTACTCTAACTGTTGTCCTTCACCTATCCTCCTTCTTTATTTACCCTTGTTTTAATTACATTTTTTTTTATTCCTTCGGCCGCTGTACTGTTATCTATCAGTTTAAATATTTCCATTTTCCTTCTCTCTTTCTGCCCCAGGAATTATCATTTTCTTTTTGTACTTTCTTCCTTTTGTCTGTTATTCCTTTTGCCCATCGATTTTTCATCTTCGTCTCTGTAGCTCTTCCTCCCATCCTCCCAGTTATATATTGATTATGGTTACTTCATGCCCTCTCACGTGTTCATGTATTTTTTTTTTCGGGGGGGTCATAGTTCTTATTCCATCTACCTCATGCTCTTTTATTATTTAGCTTCCCTGATTCCTTCCTTCCTTATTCTTTACAACTGTTATAATTACTCTATTTCCATTTCCTTCATTAATTCATTTACAGTTTCTTAAAGTTTTTTGTGTATTCCTGTCGATTTCGTCCTTCCTTCCTTTCGACCTCCATATTCCTCTCCCTTCTTCTTTCTTTTATTGATTTAGTTTACTTTTTCTATGCCCTCAGGATCTTCCTGTTTTCATTTTTGTCCTCTTCTTACCCCTTTGGCTGTTCTTTATTCATCCATCGCCTTTTGTATGTCTTCATTTCTTCCTTCCTTTTCATATATATTTAATCTAGATCCTGTCCTCAATTTCTTGTCTCATCCGTCGTTATTTTTATTACAATTTCTCCGTATTCTATGTCTGTCGCTCGTATATCCTTTAACTGCTGTCTTCATTCACGGCTTGATATTCCGTCTGGTCTAAGTAGAGTATGCCTGTATTTTCTTCAGTGTTTTCATATCTTTCTTTGTTTTTTCTCTTTCTTTTTTGTCGTCATTCTACAACTATATTCTCTTCCCTTCCTTCCTTTCGCTTCCTTCTTTTTACTCATATGTTAAAGCTACTCTTGTGCCCACATGTGTTGCCCATACTGCTCAGGCAACACCCGTGCTTTATCGCACTGCAGATTATTATACATTACAAACATACACTGCGCCTTCCACTGGCTATCATGCTTATTTCCTCATGCTATATCATGTAAGCTACAATTGGTTGACAAACGTTACTTAGTTAGCTGAGAGTAAAGATGCCAAACCCTCATTACTCTGGAAAGTGACGTGGGCAACATCTCAGAAAATATTCTTGGATCCGGGCCTTGTTACCTTCTCTTATTATTTTTTTCTTTTCCTGTTGGGTTAATATTTCTCTGTCTGTCATTCACTCATACTTTTACATCTAAAATTCTTCTTTCATCCTCCATACATCCAGTTACGCTGCCTTCGAAGATGAAAGCATCAACTATGATGAGCTTTCTCCTCCGTTTCGTCATTAGATTTTTTTATTTATCTGTCGCATTTATTTCTTATGCCCTTTATTCCTTCCGACTAATTCCATCCTTTCTCATTCTTATATTTTTATTACAGTACTCTGTGCCTTCACTTTTCTCCCTACTTCCGTCATTATCATCATGTTTTAAGTGTTTATCCCAGTGATTGTGTTTCTTTCACCTTTCGATTTCGTATTCCATCTTCCCGTAACTTTTTTCACTGATCAGTTTATTCAGTTCCGACACTCCCTCCTTATCCATATATTTTTAATGCATATCACTCATTCATTCTGTACTCCCATATTCCTTATTTCCTTTCCTTCCTACCTTCCCCTGTATTATAAGTCTGTTCAGATTTTTCACTGTCCTCATTTTCTTCCCTTTCTTCAGTAGGTTTCAGTTTTTCCTCTGTCATTCGTTCTTCTTGTCATTGGTCGTCCCTGATTACTTTTTTGTCATTGTATTCAAACGTTTCTCAGCTATTGTTTTCCAAGTCGTCTTTCTCCTTTCTTTGCCTTACCCGGACAACTTTCTTCATTCGACGGGAATTTCTCGATCTGAAGGGGTTAGCTATAGATTTCTGTTAATCTTGTCTCCAAGCGATGGCCTCTCCAACGAAGCAGAATTGGTGTGAGATTCTCAGACACATTTATGACTGAGTCCCTGTCGTAACCTAGATATGTTTTTACAGGAATAACTAGACAAGGGAACCTTTTTTCTCCTTTCCGTGATCGTCCTGCAGACAATAGTTATATCCTACAATAATTTTCATATCGTAAGCTTTATTTATAAAGCAAGAACAGGAGACTAGGGAAGATTCGACAGCCTCCTAGTCCTTCCTGCAAAGCAAAACCTGAGTTATAACAGGAATTGGTCATAAATGCTTTTTTGTGTCCTCGTTCTGCATATTTTGATTTATTTCACCCTTGTTTTTCACTCCCTGATTTCATTTTTACCGTACGTTTGTTTCGTCATTCCCGTGTGTTTTTTTTTCTTGCAAACGTTAGTTAGATCTGGAGTGTATATATAATTTTTTCAACAGATAACCTTATTGTCCAATGCACATCTTGTTATCTGTACTTCCTGTGTACTCCTATGTAGGCTAACCTTCCAGGCCTTTTTTCCTTTCTTGTGTGTGTGTGTGTGTGTGTGTGTGTGTGTGTGTGTGTGTGTGTGTGTGTGTGTGCGTGTGTGTGTGTGTGTGTGTGTGTTTAATTTTGGCGCCTTTCGTTTTCTAAAACGTATATCTTACTTTTACCTTTATTTTGTCATGCTTCGCAGTTCCTCCTCTCTCATGATCACTCTTTCATGTTCCCATATAGGTGATAAATAGGGACGCCTTCACACGGTGGCACTAATTTAACTGGGCGGTGGAACTGCCTGGTTATACAAACGTTTCTTAATCCTGTCCGTATCCCAAAAGGGCATGACATGAACTACGAATGATGGACACCTTCAGCCTGCAGCCCACAGGGGTCACGTTCAGAATAGCCCAGGGCTGCAGCAACTACCGTTAACTTTTCAGTTGTTTCGTATAATGCTTTGATAACCGTTATTCTTTGACTATTTCCTGTCTCTTTGCCACTCATCTTGTTAATCGTCATTTTCCTTGCACAGTGCCTTCATTTATTCCAGTATCTCATTTCCATTCTCTTTCTCATTTGATGTTTTCTATTTGCCCTGCCACTTCGCACTATACTCACTCCATCAACTAGGTTCCTCAGCATCTCCCTGGCCTCTCATATTCGCTTCTTTTAATTTCTTTCATCTCTCCTTTATGGCTTGCATTTACTGTCCTTTTTCCACGTAAACATTTTTCTGTTCATTTTCTCTCCTACTCTTTCATTTTGGTGCACTCATATACTGCCGTCCCCCCCCCCACCTTTCATTTTGCACTATGTACTGCCGTCCCCCCTCCCACCCTTTCATTTTGCACTATGTACCGTCCGTCCCCCCACCTTTCATTTTGCACTCATGTACTGCCGTCCCCCCACCTTTCATTTTTGCAACTAAGTGTACTGCCGTCCCCCCACCTTTCTTCATTTTGCACTATGTGTACCGCCGTCTCTCTCTCACTCTCTCTCTCTCTCTCTCTCTACCTACCTACCTAATTTTCTCTCCTTCCTCCCCCATCTGTTTTTCATAAATCTCGTTTTCCTCTCTCCTGCCTACCTACTCCTCATCTTGTCTCTCTCCACGGAATACATAGGAAAGCAAACGTCAGTCCACCTCATGGTTTCCTTTTCAGATATTCTCGCTTTATATATTATACCCTGTCGTGATATAGATTAGATAAATTTATAGCCAACAGTTTTACACGGTCAACAGATTGTCCTAAGCCAATAGTTAATCACTGATGGGCGGTAATGCAGTGCCACGTGTACTGAAATATGCAAAGCTGTTGTGATGTATTAACAGTGGTTTTTTCATGGTGACACTGGGTTTAATAGAAGATTCCTTAAAAACTGCCCTAACAATATTCAAATCTTTCAAACATTCGCTGTATAAGGTCCAGCTCGCGTCATTACGGACAAGTCGATTTCTGTACTGCTTGACCACTACTTTTCTCAAAATGCCACCAGTAAAGATTTGATGATTCTTTTTCTTTCGATTCCCCTTTCCTTCCGTCCCTTCACTAATTCATATGTTACTCTTTTTCCTTCCTTTCCTTCTCCCTTTCCTTCCTTTTATTCCCTGCTATTCCTTCTCTTTACTTTTTCATCTTCCCTTCCGTCCTTCACTGGCTCATTTCTTTACTTTTTCTTTTCCTTCCTTCTTCCTTCCTTTCATTTATTCCCTCCTATTCCAGATTTTCCCCTTTCTCCACATCCTCAACAGGGACTGCTGAGTGACACTGAAATGTGAGCCAGAAGGTCTGCATATAGGTCATCTGTGGACACGAGGCCCTGGGGAGGGGGGAGAGAGCCGGTAGGGTGGGCGTGGGAGATAAAAGGGTGAGGGGGAAAATGTAGGTGAAGGGAAACGGTAGGAGAAAAGTGGAGACAGGCAGAATAGAGAAAGGAAAAAGAGGAGGAGAAACGGGAGGAAGATGAGAAGGAAAGTGGAAGGGCGAAGAGAAATGGCCAGAGATTTGAGTGGGAAGGGGGAATGGGCAGAGGGATAGAAAGCAAAAATGAAGGAAGACAGGTAGAATGGAGAGACGGAAGGGGCAAGAGGAGGAAAGAGAGTAGGGAAGGAAA
>NC_137023.1:7842058-7956477 GCF_032717465.1 Coenobita brevimanus | reverse complement strand
TACAGTATATTGACTCTTTTGACTTCTTGATATACACCCTCTATTTCAGCTGTTATGTATCTCCATTAGGACTCCATGATGTGCTATCGATTAGCTAAATAGTTTTAATAAAAAATATTTATAAAATATTAAATATCATAACTATAATAGTTTTATTATAACTTTCTGTTCATAATTACCAAATGATTATACAGCCAACCATCAAAGAGTAATTAGCAAGAATTGGGACCACCTTTCCCTAGGGTGAAAACAAGTAATGCGTGATAATTTTGCTAGTGGGCGAAGTCCCTTGTGAAACTCTCTCTCTCTCTCTCGTCCATCTGTCCACTCATCCATCTACTCACTCAACCACCTAATCCACTCATCCACCTACGCACCCATCCACCAACCCACTCATCTATCCAACACAACCAACCGACCCCACCCCACCACTCACCCTGCTCCAGCCACCTGGGAAACCCACCCATCCCTGCCATCCATCCTGCTCACACATGAATGCAACCCACTAAGATTACGTAACAATGCCACTCCAAGACATCCACACACTCTCTTATCCATCCTGAAGCCATCCAGTCACCCAACTCACTAACTCAAACACTCACACAGAGAGCACCCCAACCACGCAGTCTTCTCAGCCTCCCTGGCGACCCACCGTTCCCAACTGGACCGTGGCGACCCACCTCCAGCCCACACATGCCGAACACCCATCTTGCCCACCGACCCAGTCACCCATCCTCCACATCCAGCTAATGCCACCGCCCTACTTGCCCAACAATACCATCCATCACATCCATCCACCCACCTCACCCACCCACCTAGCCCTGAAGTTTCACTCCACCCTGCTCCCGCCTACTCCAACCCCTGGGAACCCACCTCCATTATATCTAACACCATTTCCTGACCAGACCCACCCTTTCATCCACATGGCCATAACACCCATCTCTACCCAAACCCATTCACGCCCACATCCCACCGACCCATGCAAATCCCACTCATCCACCAAAGACATCTCACTCCAACCTGACTTACCTACTCCTCCCCGACCACCCACCGATCTACCAACTCACCCACCCAGCCCACCCCACGCATCCACTCACTAACCCATCTACCCCCACAGCCCACACCACACTGGTGCACAGACACACCAAACTCAACTCTCCAGCCTCATAACCACATCCACCCAACCAATTGACTCCAACACACACACACACACACACACACACACACACACACACACACACACACACACACGACACAGGCAAACAGGCATATGCACACGTTGAACAAAGTAATATTTAGTTCGCGCTTGCGTGTGTGTGTGTGTGTGTGTGTGTGTGTGTGTGTGTGTGTGTGTGTGTGTGTGTGTGTGTGTGTGTGTGTGTGAGTATACCGTAAAGAGATATCACGACCATATGACTAGAGATGGGGAACTGTGTTCAGAACCTTAGTGTGTGGGGGAAAGGAAACAGTTTTTGTGGTCAATTCTACTGGGTTGGTTGATTGATAATATAGCAGAATAAGTTTTGGGAGAAATTAGTTTGTAGAGATCCTTCGAAATTTCTGCTGACATTAGCGCCATCTAAGGATAGTTTCGCACTTTCTGATTAATCTACTTGGCAGATTATGCAGACTTTCTTTATATTTATATTAATAAATGATTTAATATACCAAAGGTGTGGACGCTAGTAATTTTAAAATCCTATGTCAGGTAAGGGGCGATTGGTGTGTGACACGTAATACTGCTGGGTCCCAGGCAAGAGGGCTGTCCACGATCTATGTTCTAAAGTCGGGCACACACCAAAAATATCGACTTTTAAATTAAAGATTGGTGTAAAGCATACACGAACTGGAGTAATTCAACATAACTATCTGTGGCTGATTGAATACAACACTGTTGTTTCCTTCGTAAGGCAGAAATGGGAAAACATGAAGAGTCATTATAGCGTGTGATAACTGTAGGGTCTTCTTTATCTGCCGACAGAACGAGGCAGAGGGGTGGGAAAGGAAGGAGGGTGGGGGTAAGAAGAGATTTAGAGGGAAGGTGAAAAGGGAAAAGCGAAAGGTGGAAGTGTTGAGGCATTGTTTTAATGGCAGCTTGCACAGTATACTGACTCATATCTTCGAAATACCACTCATTGTTGCACCACGTTATGAATGTTTTTCGATTAGGGTACTAATGAGCGAATAGTTCAACAAAATATTAAAATACCATAACTATACAAGTTTAGCACCAAATTTTGCTCACTGTTGCATACTGGTGAATGATAATACAGTCAAACTGTAATTGTGTAAGACTTGGAATGGTTGGGTTATGTGTAATATTGGTTTGAAAAGGATGGTGGTCAATGATGTGATGCTTTGGTCTATGAGTGATGGTGGGTTATGAATGATGTTGGGCTATGAGTAACGATGGACTATGAGTGATAATGGACTGAGAGTGATGATGGGTTATAAGTGATGATGGGTTATAAGTGATGATGGATTGCTTGATGACTGATGAAGGGCTAAGAGGGGCTATGATCTATGAGCGATGATGGGTTACGAGTGACGATGGACTCTGAGTGATGTTGGGTTATGGAGTGGTGGTGAGCTGTGAGTAATGAAGGGCTATAAGTGATAAAAGAGCTATGAGTGATGATGGGCTCTGAGTGGTGATGGGCTCTATGTGATGATGGGGCTATGAGTGATGACGGGTATGATGTTGGGTAATGAGGTAATGAGTGATGATGGGCTATGATTAAGCTTTAACTGATGGGTTATGAGTGATGATGAATTATGAATATGAATGGTGATGGATTATGAGTGGTGGATGGGCTCTGAGTGATGACGGGCTTGTGAGCGATGATGGGCTATGAGTGATGACGGGTTATGAGATTTATAACGTGGATATGGAATGATAATGGGCTATGAATGATGTTGGGTTATGAGTGATAATGGGCTATGAATGATGTTGGGTTATGAGTGAAGATGAACTGAGTTATGATGGATTACGAGTGATGGGTTATGAGTGATAATGGGCAATGAAAGTTATGACGGGCTATGAATGGTAATGGGCTATGAGTGATGAAAGGGTTATCAGTGGATGTAAGGGCTAGGTGAGTGATGATTGGTTATGAGTAATGATGGGCTATATGAGTGATGATGGGTTAGGAGTGGGATGATGGGCTATGAGTGATGATGGGTCATGAGTGATGTTGGGCTATGAGTGATGATGGGTCATGAGATGATGTTGGGCTATGAGTGATGATGGGTCATGAAGTGATAGTTGGGCTATGAGTGATGTTGGGTTATGAGTGACGATGGACTGTGAGTGTTGTCGGGTTGAGTGGTGATGAGCTGTGGAATGATAATGGGCTATGAGTTATGACGGGTTACGAGTGATGATGGGCTATGAGTGGTGATGGGTTATAACTGATTATGGGTTATGAAGGGCTACGAGGGACGATATTTTGTCAGTGATGATGGGTTATGAATGATGTTGGGCTATGAGTGATGAAGGATTCTAAGTGATGATGCGTTATAAGTGATGATAAGTTATGAAGGGACGATGATCGAAGAAGTGACGATGGACTGTGAGTGATGTTGGGTTATGGGTTGGTGTGATGAGCTATGAGTAATGAAGGACTGTGAATGATGATGAGCTAGGAGTGATGATGGGTTATGTTGTGATGAGCTATGAGTAATGACAAAGACTATGAGTGATGATGAGCTATGAGTGATGACGGCAGTTTTATGGTGATGAAGCTATGAGAGTAATGAAGGACTATGAGTGATGATGAGGCTATGAGTAATGATGTTGGGTTATGTTATGATGAACTATGAGTAATGATGGACTATGAGTGATGATGAGATAAGAGTGATGATGGGCTATGAGTAATGAAGAGCTATGAGTGATGTTGGGTTGTGAGGGAAGATGGTCTAAATGAGTGATGTGTGGACAATGAGTGATGATGGGATATGCGTGATCTCGGGTTATGAGTGATGATGGGCTATTAGTGATGATGTGCTATGAAATGACAATGACTGCAACGAAACCAATTAACCTGACACAACCAAGCCAGACAATCCAACCAACCAACACACCCCCGTCGCATCCCGGATCACAGCTAGTCTCCCGTTCCGTGATTCGTGATGCACCCAGGTCCCGGGCCCCAGATGACATCCTTCTCTCACTTCCCGGAAGGATCCAGCCTTCCCAGTTCCGCGACCATCCAACCACCAAGCTAAACCAACCAACCAAATCAAGCAAGCAAACCAAGAATGGGTTATGAGAAACAATGGTCCACGAGTGATGTTGGGCTATGTGTGATGATGGATTCTAGAAAGTGATGTTGGACTATGAGTGATGATGGGTTATGAGGGACGATGATCTATGAGAGATGATGGGTGACGATGGACTGTGAGTGATGTTGGGTTATGGCTGGTGATGAGCTATGAGTAATGAAGGGCTAATGATGATGAGTTATGAGTTAAGTTATGAGTGGTGATCGGTTACGAGTGACGATGCGTTTTGAGCGATATTGGGCTATGAGTAATGATGAGCTATGAGTGATGATGGGATATATATGGTGATGGGCTGTGAGTAATTAAGGGCTATGAATGATGATGGGTTATGAGTGATGATGGGTTATGTGGTGATGGGCTATGAGTAATTGAGGGCTATGAGTAATGATGAGCTATGAGTGATGATGGGATATATGTGGTGATGGGCTATGAGTAATGAATGACTATGAGTGATGATGGGTTATGAGTGATGATGGGCTGTGAGTAATGATGAGCTTTGAGTGATGATAGGTTATGAGTAATGATGGGTTATGAGTGATGTTGGGTTATGAGGGACTGATGTGTGCTCTCGGGTTATGAGTGATGATGGGCTATGAATGACAATGACTGCAACGAAACCAATTAACCTGACACAACCAAGCCAGACAATCAACCAACCAACACACCCCGTCACATCCCGGATCACAGCCAGTCTCCCGTTCCGTGATTCGTGATGCACCCAGGTCCCGGGCCCCAGATGACATCCCTCCTCACTTCCCGGAAGAGATCCAGCCTTCCCCGTTCCGTTTCGACCAACCAACAACCAACACAGCCCACCAACAGACCAGTCCAATCAATCAACTAACCAAGCCAACAGACCAGTCCAATCAATCAACTAACCAAGCCAACAGACCAGTCCAATCAATCAACTAACCAAGCCAACCAACAGACCCAATCCAATCAATCAACCAATTAACCAAGCCAACCAACCTGGCAATCATCCAACCAACACACCCCGTCGCATCCCGGATCACAGCCAGTGATTCGTGATGCACCCAGGTCCCGGGCCTCCCAGATGACATCCCTCCTCACTTCCTGGAAGGATCAAGTCCTTCCCTGTTCCGCGACCATCCAGCAACCAAGCCAACCAACAGACCAATCCAATCAATCAACTAACCAAGCCAACTAACCAGACACTCCAACCATTAGACCAATCCAATCCATCAACTAAATCCAAGCCAACTAACCAGACAAGCCAACCAACAAGACCAATCCAATCCATCAACTAACCAAGCCAACCAACCAACACACCCCCGTCACATCCCGGATCACAGCCAGTCTCCCGTTCCGTGATTCGTGATGCACCCAGGTCCCGGACCCCAGATGACATCCTCTTCCTCACTTCCCGGAAGGATCCAGCCTTCCCCGTTCCGCCGACCATCCAACAACCAAGCCAACCAACAGACCAGTCCAATCAATCAACTAACCAAGCTTCAACAGACTAGTCCCAATCAATCAACTAACCAAGCCAACAGACCAGTCCAATCAATCAACTAACCAATCCAATCAATCAACCAATTAACCCAAGCTAACCAACCTGGCAATCAGCCAACCAACACACCCCGTCGCATCCCGGATCACAGCCAGTCTCTCCGTTCCGTGATTCGTGAAGCACCCAGGGTCCCGGGCCCCAGATGACATCCTCCTTCACTTCCTGGATGGATCAAGCCTTCCCTGTTCCGCGACCATCCAGCAACCAAGCCAACCAACAGACCACAATCCAATCAATCAACTATTAACCAAGCCAACTAACCAGACACTCCAACCAATAGACCAATCCAATCCATCAACTAACCAAGCCAACTAACCAGTAGACAAGCCAACCAACAGACCAATCCAATCCATCAACTAACCAAGCCAACCAACCAACACACCCCGTCACATCCTGATCACAGCCAGTCTCCCTGTTCCGTGATTCGTGATGCACTCCAGGTCCTGGCCCCAGATGACATCCCTCCTCACTTCCCGGAAGGATCCGTTGTGCCTTCCCCGTTCCGCGACCATCCAACAACCAAGCCAACCAACAGACCAGTCCAATCAATCAACTAACCAAGCCAACAGACTCAGTCCAATCAATCAACTAACCAAGCCAACAGACCAGTCCAATCAATCAATCTAACCAATCCAATCAATCAACCAATTAACCAAGCCAACCAACCTGGCAATCAGCCAACCAACACACCCCGTCGCATCCCGGATCACACAGCCAGTCTCTCCTGTTCCGTGATTCGTAGGAAGCACCCAGGTCCCGGGCCCCAGATGACATCCCTCCTCACTTCCTGGATGGATCAAGCCTTCCCCTGTTCCGCGATTCACATCCAGCAACCAAGCCAACCAAACAGACCAATCCTAACTCAATCAACTAACCAAGCCAACTAACCAGACACTCCAACCAATAGACCCAATCCAATCCATCAACTAACCAAGCCAACTAACCAGACAAGCCAACCAACAGACCAATCCAATCCATCAATCTAATCCAAGCCAACCAACCAACACACCCCGTCCACATCCCGGATCACTAGCCAGTTCTCCCGTTCCGGTGATTCTTGTGATGCACCCAGGTCCCGGGCCCAGATGACATCCCTCTCCTCACTTCCCAGGGAAGGATCCAGCCTTCCCCGTTCCGCGACCATCCAGCAACCAACACAGCCAACCAAGACAACGAAGGCAACTGGACCAAATCAACCAAGCCAACCACATACAAAGACAAGCAATTAGACAAGCAACCAGACAAATCAACCGGACAAGCAACCCAATCGAAGCCTGCCGCCCAGCTCTTTCCTTGTACGGCTACGCAGTTTCGCTTCACCTGTGCGGGAGGTGGACGCTCGATCTCACCCGCCACGGTGGCATCAGCAAGAAGAACTCCACCGACTCGGCTGTCACAGCCGGGCGAGGGATAGAATTTTGGAACTTCTAATGTACAATCCGGACCGAGTTTATCCAGTCTGAGGCATACCTTTGCACTGATGTACACTTAATGTTGTCTTGTGAAGGTAAATAGAATACCATGCCGCGTTGCAGCCAGAACAAGAAAAAAAAACGGTACATACAAAAAAAAAAAAAAAAAAAAAAAAAATAGCTTGCCGCCGACAGCACCTCTACAATCAATCCGGATTTACAGCCCGTGAATATAAAATCTATAAACTGGTTGTGACGTATAGCATAAAAACTTTCCAGTTACACTATCGTGTTTGGGAAGGCTCTGTATATATGGTTAACGGAAATAATCGGTCAAATAATTACATCTGTTATAAAAGAGTGATAATAACATTGGTAAAGTACGATGCAAAAATGTTTTCTTAAATCTACGATTGTACTTCTACTTTGTGTGTGTGTGTGTGTGTGTGTGTGTGTGTGTGTGTGTGTGTGTATCGGGTATTTGACCTCACTGTTGTATTCTTAAAATATTTCTTCGTTGGATGTTGTATAACAGATTGTGATTAAAGTTATAATGACCAAATAATTAAAAGAGTGAAGTAGAAAGGGACGAGTAAAACGAAAACATAGGGAAAGGTAGGAGGAAAGGAGGTAAAATTATGAGAATGTTTGGAGTAAGGCCAATAGTTCTAGTCACATTGCATTGCAAATATACTGCACTGTGCACCGAAGACCTCTTGTTCACCAGACCTGCAATGTCAAAAATGCAATACACGATCAAATTTAGGCTAGTTGTCCAATAAACAACATTCAAAAGAGTATAAAAGTCGTAGTATCCGAAGGTAATGTGGCTGAGGATGAGGTGCTTGAGGGATGCCAAAGCTTTACCAAACGACGATTCCCGGGTCGCTCTTATTCCACGTAGGGACTGTGGGAAAAAGAACAGAACATAACCTATAACTGGGGTGTTACTTAGTATATAATATCCGACTGTGTCTTACGTATTGAGCAAGTCTTTCAACAACACAGAATGAGGTAAAAGAATATTTTAATAGTCATAAAACATACATCATGCATTTGTAAGTGGAGAGCACTTTCTTCCCTAGTAATTTGTTTTGCATGTTGCTCTCTCATTATTCTCTGGTATGTTATTTATTTCCCTTTACTCGTCGACATGGTGCTGAAGAAGAGTGCTTTCATGCTGTGGCACCGATATAATCAGCTTTAGAAACGTCTCTCAACTCCCTTCATTATCCCCCGAAAGGAGGTTGGTAAACTACAAGAAACCGACAGTTTCAACCTAAAGTGTACCTAGTTCACGGCCAAATGAGCTTTCGTGGCTGTAGCAACAGCAACACCAGCTGCAGCAAACCTATATCTAGCCTACTATCGACATGTCACCAGTAACATAAAACGGATGGTCAATGAGCAACAGAAAACAATTACCAGTAAAGAATAAACGTTGATTAAGCGTCCTTTGCCAACGACAACATGCAACTACAAGACGCTGGTGGTGTCCCTCTCGTGGTGGCGGGGGGCGGCGGTCAACACAACACGGCCTCGTAGTTTTAACCGTTTGCTCTAGTTTTACTTAGGCATTTCTTTTTCTCTCAGCTTAAAAGAAACCTTATTGACCTTGATGGGTTTAACATAGGTTTTGTATTAAGTCCCTGTAGCACATGAGTCCTTTTATATTATAAGAAACCGTCTAGTGTGAGTAGAAATATGACGATTTTAATATAACAACCAGCTTTTGCAGGAGAACATTAAGACGCGCAATGCAGATTTCATCACTTTATGAAAAAATGTATTGAAGTCTAATTCCCATCCCAAAGAGAAATACTATTTAAAACGTCGTGATTTTTTTTCTTGCAGATGCACCCAACTCCCCCCACACAAGAATCATACATAATCTTATCAAGGAATGAGTTTCTGGAAACATCCGACTACAGATAGGTCACAAAAACTTACTGTAGCCAAGAAGCCAAAAGCAGTAACCTTCTAAATACAGGTAAATCAGATTGTATAAAACCCAGCATATCCACAAGATTAAATCTGTCGATTCAGTGGAAATCCATCACATAAACCCAGCGGCAAACCTAAATGAATAACTTTTTCAGATCGGTGACGTATTGAAGCCAGGCCAGCCAGAGACGCCATGGCAAGGCATCTGTTACTCTGTAGTGGGGGTGGGGGCGGCCCTCACAACCCAGCACTCGTTATTTTATTATTTTATTTATTTTTTTAGTGTATTTGTTTATGCAAGTTTGTCCTTCCGCTTTATTCCTTTCAGTCCAGTGACTTATCATAACTGACTTGTTTTGTATATTACACCTTTATTTCCCCGTGTATGTTATGTATGTCCATCACCAACATGGCCTCAATCAATTAAGGTGTTGCTGCGCCCCAAGGCTTATCTGAAACGTGAACCCAGTGGACTGCAGGCTTAGGTTGCCCTTCTTCAGTCCATCACTCTTTCAGGGAACAGGGAAGTAGTTGAGGAACGTGTGTATAACCAGGCTGTTGAGCCGCCCGGTTATATCAGCGCCACCAAGTGCAGGCATCCCTCTCCAGCACAAACAGGTAAGTACAAAAGGATAATAAGGTGTAACAGGCAGAAATATATGGCACAAGAGTTGTTACCAATGCCTCTGAGCCAACGAGAATACGACTCCTAAACCGTCGAGCTGAAAAGGAAAACATCAAGAGGAAGGATAATATATATGAAAACAAATAAGGAAAATATATAACTAAAGGACTAGGACAAACATTAGTGAACCACCCCTTCACAACGATGACGTCTTTTATCTTATTATTACTGCCTTCAGACGATTTGAATCAGCTTTGCAATGGGTTAAAGCAATCCCCCTTATCCCCACTCACCTGGTGTCTCCCTCTCGCCCTCTCACAGGCTAAACAACGTGATCCGATGCTAAGAGGAGGACAGTTATCTAAGGTGTAATGCAGTGACGAGGTTGACAATGAAGGAGAGCAGAACACCTACCAAACAATGAATAAATCAATCAATCAATAAATAAGCAAAATAAATAATGAAAGGCAAACAGGCAGACAGACACAAATAAACAGATAGATAGATGTATAGATACAGACAGAGAGACAGATTGAGAAAAAAAACTTCACAGTGTGTTGTGTTGTGGTGGCCGGGCCTCGCCACCACGAGGGAAGATCCACCAACCCTGCCACGGCGTCGCTGGCTACCACAGCCTCGTGAATTAACACTGTCATTATGCCCTGGCCGGTCAGACTCTTAGACAAGTTCTCTTGGCCTCTTTTCCCTGTTCAACCAGCCGCAAAATAAATTGATTAGGATGAGGTGCCACGAAGCTTCCTGCGCCATTTATAATACCTTCCTAAGACTTCTTCTTCTTCTTTCAATCTAAAGGCGTACTTAAGATTCTTGCTGTTCAACATTACGTATTATTATGGGGCTGGGCAGGGATCGCCTTCACGTGGTGGCACAGATATAATTTAGTGGTTCGACTGCCCGGTGATACAAACGTCCCTCAGTTCCCTCCCTAGTCCCCCATAGGAGGATGGTGGACTGCAAGAGGAGGACAGCTTCCGCCTGTAGTTCACTGGATTCACTTTTCAGATGAACCTGGAGCTACAACAACACCTACTACTACTACTACTACAACCACTGCACTACTGCTACTACTACTACTACTACTACTACTACACTACTACTACTACTACAACCACTGCACTACTACTACTACTACTACTACTACCACTACCTGTACTACTACTACTACCACTACTACTACCACTACAGTATCCCTGACATAAATCAGTATGAAGTAGTGAAGAAATATAAATATTTAGGCTACATACTTCAAGACAGTTTTTATGATATATAAAATAAGATTAAATTCTTTTTATTCTAATTTTAATTCTGTGTACAGGAAATTTAAGAACATTACTTCGCAAATGTTACTCTTTCTGCTTAAGGCATATTGTGTACCTGATTATAGGTTAACTGTATGGGACAAAGAAAACACAAAAAAGTCAACTGTTTAGAACACATGAAGTTGCATATGCTAATGCAATAAAAATAAATAATTTACCAAGAGTAACTAGTAATCCTAGTGTGGCCAAGGCAGCTGGTCTTTTTCCGCTAAGGAATCATACACCATTCACACAGGTAAGGTGTGTGAAATCTTTATTTACAAGAAGAATGTTTTACCTAAGATGAATATTCCTGTTTCTACCTCTGGCCATCATTTTATCCAGCTTTGTAAACACTTCAGTGAAAAATATAATGTAACTACTATGAGTATGGAAACTGATTTAATCATATCAAGGATTGCTTGGATTCAAAATCACGAAGAAATAAAAGGATTGGAAGTTACAGTGTGAACAGATAATAAGATAATTATATGGGTTTGAATTACTTAGGTGGTAATGAGCTGTGATGGTGGTGCAATATGTATACTGTATATGTATTGTATGCACACGTGCACAATACAGTAAATATTTTATGATGATGTGTATGTATGGTAAAACAAGATAATTTTAAGATATCACAGAACTGTGATAGTTATTCTTTTTAGCCTTTTGAAATGATAACTTATTGAATATGTTTTTAAAAATAATGTTTGGCTGTTGTGCATCTTACTGTTCATATGTATGTTAAATACGAAGTAAAGTTGACTGATTGATTGATTAACTACAGTTACTACTACTAGTCCAACTACCACAAGTAATTTTACTACAATATGACAACAAGAAAACCACCACCACATATACTACTACTACTACTACTCCTACTACTACTACTACCAGTAATAACAGTATCAATACACAGTAGTTGACTAATTTCATTCTACAGTACTAGTAAACTTTTAGTCATTACTCAACTTATATTTTCAAAACTACATACAACTGTTCAAATATACTCGTAGACTGTATGTAGCTACAGTCCTGTGACACTAGTAAGCCATCACTACCAGGTAAGATTTGATTTTTACGAAACAGTCCTTGATAATGAAATTGTTACTGATTTATATATGCAGCTCCTCTTTTCGAAACATCCCTCCTACGGTGAGTAACATCATGATGTCATAGCAAGAAACAAATAGAATGTACAGTACATCACTGTACTGAAGAGGTAAGTGTGTGTGTGTGTGTGTGTGTGTGTGTGTGTGTGTGTGTTCACCGGGTCGGTCAGGATCACTTGATGGTCGTGATTGTCAGCTTTTACCCTCCCGGAAGGGAGCTGAGAGCTCGTACAGTCCGATCTAAGGGCAAGGCTGTGACCTTCACACACCCACACACCCGTCCCCTTGCTCAAGGGGGACAGTAACCACCCACTTCGTCAGTGAAACTTTTTGCAACCTGAGCGAGGCGCGAACTCCCGTCTACCAGATGGCAAGCGAGAACGTTACCACTGCATCAGCGAGCGGTGTGTGTGTGTGTGTGTGTGTGTGTGTGTGTGTGTGGGTTTGGACTTATTCCACTGGCTGTGTCATGACTGGATGCAGCGGTGTACAGTTCGGGGCAAAAGCTGCATTGCTGTTGCACTGTGTCAGTTCCACACGTGGGACATGTCTGTCTCCTTCCTATATGATGCATCATCTCAAAGAAAATGGTTTGGGTCGGAGAAACATATCAAGCCTCTATCTATCTATCTACCTACTGCCAGACGCCTTAATCCCATACGGGGTGGCCACAAACAAATCGCCTCCATGTCGCCCTGTCTCCCGCCATTTCACTGACCTGCTCCCAGCTCACACACCCCTCTCTCATATACCTCTCCACTCCATCCCAGTCGAGGAAAGTGAAAACCAAAGGTGAAAATTAGACTACCTTGTGTCCCTGGCAGTACCTGATCTACATTATAACAGATAAAATCGTATTGTGCCCAGTTATAATGTTGCCGAAGATAAACAAAAATTTTCAGGTAATGGAATGCTATATTTCAGTCTTTTTAAACAGTACTGGGATCTCAATTTTATGGAGAAAGAAAAAATGGAATTATTAATGGAAAACTTAGATGATTTACCATACAGATCGTACTCATGGATATGCAAACTGAAAAAATACAAGATTACTGCTTGATATTTTTTTACTGCAGAAATACCACAGTTTCGTAGAATAAGGATGTGTGGTAACTAACAAAAATTAATTCGCATGTACTTCTTAGACGACTAAACACATTTCTAATAATATCATAACACTGCTGGTCTGGTGGGTATAAATAACAGTTCTAAATGCGTTGGCGTCGGCCAGTTTGCGTTGGGTGGGTTGGGAGGCGTTTGCTTGCCACCCAGCTGACGTTGGTTCGAGTCCCGCAGCCCCCCTGGCCCGGAACAGGGCGCAGCGCAGGACCAGGACCGACTGACCCCGTGACTGGCCTCCACCACGACCGTGACCACAACAGTGACTACGCTAATGATGCTTCAGGAAGAGTTAAGCTCCTTCGGGAGATACTGTGTTTGGGGTTCACAGTTTTCAAAACGTCCCCCTTCTGTGGTATCACCAGCCATGTCTGGTTAGGCCTCACGATCGTATAATGTCCTCACAAAGACTTTATGCCACGTTTTGCAAAAATTGTTCTTTCTTGTTTCACACTAAATAGTGTTCTGGGTTACCGAATTCTAAAAGCGGGTAAAGAGTGATATTACCTAACACTGAACAAATAAATGCAATGTAATATAATGTAATGTGTGTGTGTGTGTGTTTGTGTGTGTTTAATTATTCCACTAATTTTATTGTTAAGTGTCTGGTATACTCTTTTTACTTTGCTTTGGCCCAAAATCACTCTTTCCATCTTGAATACTGATGTTGTACTGATGGACTAACATTTCAATAGGATCATGATCACGAAAAATTGCTACGGGAGGCATGTAGAGCTTTAGCATTGTCTTAATTCTGTCACTGAGCTACACAAAATAAACTGCAAAGGGGCGATAGTCTGAGGCAAATTAAGATGAAAATAGTATGGCTTTGGGAGTGAAGATATCATCATCATCATCATCATCATCATCATCATCATCATCATCATCATCATCATCATCATCTCTTTTCACTGCCCAAGATGGCGTGAGGAAGGATTCTGAAAGCCAGAAATAAACCAGCAGAATGTGATATTAACCACCTTTTGCCCAGCTGAATGAGCCACATATTCACTCACTCACCATTTAAGCCCCCGGAATCCTGGCCCCACCTGATGGGTCGGAAAACTTATTTCACAGGTACACACTCACCAATCTGTCAGTGTCAACCCGAAGTTAAAAAGGGGAGAATATGTAAGTATGAGTAAAGTATTTTATACATAACTAAAGTTAAGCAAAGTTTATCAGTACTGTCCAGTAGCCATCAAACTTCTAATGTAGTTTTTCCTTGTGACCTCCCGGTTCATGTGAAACGTGTCCTTGTCTTGGCTTACAGTAAAAGATGTCCAAAATTTACTTATTCTGATATTTATTTCTTTTTGCTCTAAAGATTACTGCATCCCGACTGCATTAACATGTGGAGAACCTAAACGAGCTTGAAGTTTATCAAAAATTATACTATGAGTTAATCTAGTTTCTAAATATCGTTCAATTAAGTTTGCATGGTACATATTTATCTAGTTGTTATGTATTCATAAAATTCTGTGATATGTCTTCAACAATACGTCCTGAGTATGATGAACTTACATGAACTACCAAAACAGTGGTATTCATAGTTCTTGGGACAGGAAGGAGAAGGATGAGGAGGAGGAGGAAGGTATCCGGCCGTGTCCTAAATGCCAAACCATTCTTGATTCTCTGGTTTGGGATGTGACAAAGATTGGCTGATACTTTGGACTGAGGCTGATCACGGGAAGAAAATAAATCTAACCTCACTGCCCACATTTTATGATTTATACTAAAAAAACAAAAAAATAATTATTACTGAGAACAATGTTGGGTAAGTCTTAGCATATGACAATTCCACTGTATATGAAACTTCATTGCTTGAATATGGTGCATCAATGCCACGTCTTTTATCTTAGTATGTTGATTGATATTAAGCAGGTAATCCCAAATACACACTATTAGGTTTGGTTGTAGCAGTATTATCAGTTATAATGTCTATATGTAAAGACGGATTTATATTCTTCCACCTCCGAAATTTTTGTATATTACGATAAGTAATGAAATGATCGGAACCCTAGCGTCAGGCAAGAAACACATTACGAAACTAACAAAGAAATGAGATGACATGGCACCACAAAGACGACGGCCATTTGTAAAGAAAGGGAAAAGTGGAATGGGAAGAACAAACCCAGCACAAACACAGCAGTAACGACCGAAGGCGACTCGTCTGCACCAGAGGCTGATAACGGGGGAATGGAATATGACTGTGAAAAGTAATTTACTGGTTTAGGGTATTAGAGAAAACTGTATCTGTACCTTTATATCACTGAGGGAATAATGTTAAGCTTCATCCGTCTATAGGCTGAGAGGGTCATGACAAATACGCAGTGGCTTAGGAGAAGTGTATGTTGGGGGAACAGTGTCAAAATCAGCAGTGCAATTGAATGACTTACAATGTGCAATATGCCTGGTCAGTGTGAAGGAGAAAAAGTCACCCTTTATAAATACCTATAACGTGGAGGTGACTTAACAGCTATTGCGACCGGTTACAATAGAAAATACGATGTGAAGTAATGGAAAAAGTGACGAATGAATGAGAGGGAGGCGAGAAGGACTGGGTGTGGAAATGAACATAGGGTGCGGTGGCAGAGGTAGGTTGGAGTAATAGGAAGGAACGGACTAAATGATATACAAAATTATATCTTTCTTTGTATGTATGCATGTATGTATATATGTATGTATGTATGTATCTCTCTCTCTCTCCATATATATATATATATATATATATATATATATATATATATATATATATATATATATATATATTGAAGATCGGCATCATTTAGCAAAGAATTAATGCACCACAAACACGGAGCTGCAGATTCATGGAGTCATGCGAGATCAATTTGCCATGTTTGTGTTTTTGAAGTGTGTCAGATGCGTCCTTCAGAGACCCTTTAATATAAGAGGTCTCGCTTCAGCTAAATAAACTCGCCTGGAGAAAGCAGGTAAAAAAAAAATGAAAACAGTGGTCGTCTAATAATATAATTCGTTGTAGGAACGCTTGTAGAGAAGAGATAATTTCGTCTACTATCAAGTTAAAAAACTTGTGCAACTCTGGTTATGTGATAAAGACAATGAATAAAAATACAAGCCTGTCAGGAATCTTATTCTCCATGATTTCCTTGCATGAAAGTAAACACAGATCTGGGATTCGATCAGAGGACAATATAGTTTTAGCTTCCCACCTCACCCACCAGGCAAAAGTGCCGGTGTAAAAATAAGATAATTGGAACTGTTTAGACAAAATTTTTACGTGCTTCTTTTCACATATTTGATGTAATCTATCGGACACTAAAACTATAAAAAGGTTAGTGTCTGTGGGCGGCGATGTCTATTAAAACTGTGGATGAGTGAAATGATGGTTGTTGAGAAAGACAGGCTACTGACTCCGTGTAAGTGCTGGTGAGTGAAGACTGGAAGTGGTGGAAGATTTTAAGTCATGGCAGTTAAAGAAATAAGCGGTAATTGTGATCCGTGGAAAGATATTTGAGCTTTTGTTACATGGTAAGGAAAAGAAAGAAAGAAAAAGAAAAATTAAACGAAAGGGAAAAGAAAAGTTAGTGGTAATGATCCCAGACAATGAGTTGGGTGGTAGACTGTCCCTCCCGCTCCGCCATGCACGGGAGGGACGCCATGCAGATTATTACTGTATATTCTTGTTACTGTCAAACGCTTACATGTTGTCATGGCCAGATATGTCCCTCATATACAGCACACTTTCACTTCTAGGGGCATATCTAAAGGTGAATAATGTAGATCGGGGACAATTAAAATACATTACGAACAGACGTTTACTACTCAACTCACTGGTAATGCGTCCAAAGTAGACTTTTTCGTACCACTAGCAGCTGAATAGTAGCTGCCACTCCTGTCACGTGCAAAATATGATAAAGCAAAGATAAAACATAATCAGATAATAGATTAAATAATACATAAAAAGATTCACTTAGTGGTCACGAACCCGGCAACTGAGTTGGGTGGTAGTTCACCCTTCCCGCCCTGCCATGGGAGTGACAAAACAGAAGGATGGAAAATCGCTAAGTGTAGGAATTAACTTTCTCGCTGCAGAATATTTACTTAGCATCGAATTTCGGCCATTGTCAGACGTTTATATTCGAGAAATCTACGGATTCGAAAGTTAACAAGGCTGTCATGATTAACGTTTTGGCCGAAATTAAAGAACTTCGAACTTTATTCCAAGCAAATATCAAATGAATATATTAGGGTAAAGTCCATTGCTCTACGTAAAGATCCATCACATCCCTACATCTTTATTTTATGTCATCCCTCTCACCACAGAAAAAAAAAAAAAAAAGCCTCAGTATTATCCTTACTCTTCCTCCACCCAACACACAAACACATACCTGGTAAGTTACCAACAACACACATCCATCACAGGCATTCAAGACCTTCCACCAAAGTACCGTACATCTTTCCTGAACCACCACCCAGACATCCACCCCTCAGATCCTACCCTACCCAGAGAGACACCAGGGCACTTAGACAGACTACGATGTGGCCCTCACCCTTCCCTGCTGCAACACCAACCCAATATACAACGCACAAACAATCCTCTATGCCAACACCGTAATGCAGCCACTACACCACACCACAACACACTAACCCCATGCACCTCTCTATTACAACACAGACACTCAATATAAACTCAGTAAGAGATCTCTGGTAGCGCCCTGATGAAGTGGCCTATTACATGTGGGCCACTGGTTTCATGTCAAGATGAGCCCTTTCCAATGACTGTGGGACGGGTTCGACATAACGTAATTATCAGTACTTTCACATACAGGGATCCATCTTAAGTTATATAGAATCGGATGTTGGTAGTAAAAACTTTGATAAAGTCATCCAATTCAGTGAGCTAACTTTGCAGAACAAGTAAGAAAAATATTTGTGCTACCCGGATGTGGTCTTGGGTATTTGACTTTGCTAGGTGAGTGTGCCTAACAGGGCAACCATTCCCACCCAGCCAGATATTGCTGCGTAGTGAGTATTTGCTGGAAATTATGCACTCGTGGGGGGGGGGGGCACTGGTTGTCCAAGGGGAAGCTGTTACATGCTTTTCCCTTTCTCCCACCAACGATCTCTCCTGTACTGAATAATCATTCATGGCCGTAGCAATAATAAAATATATAAAGTCACAGGACTGTAGTCCACTATGCTTTTGTCTGAAGTTCTTTTCCTTTTCAGTTCCAGGAAGTAAATTTCATTCTTTGTAGCCCCATATAATTTTATTCAGCTTTGGGGAGAGTTTTCGATTTGGACTGGTTAGGTACAGCCTTCATTATCATCATCACTATATTGTTTTAACTCTAGAATGACCTAAAATTACCATCTTTTCTTATCTGATACCGAGTTGCAACAAGAGGCTTCCACATAAATACAATGCTAGTCATGAAGAAGTGCTGTGGGAGGGGTGTAACACCGTAGCACTGTCGTTCGGTCACTGAGGTATGTGGCTTTAGTTGAAGAAGGACGAATATCTTGGACAAATTAAGGCAACAGGACTCTAATTATCCTCCTTCTCATGACAGAAAAAATCATCAAGTGGAAGCAGGAAATACAGGAATAAACATCACGGAAAGAAAAGGGTTTACCACTTCACTCCGATGACGTATTTCTCGTTATTCTTGCCGCCTTCGGACGCTTTTATTTAAATTAGAGATATTTTTCTAACAAGAAGAGGTTAGCTAAAGCCGGCATTTACCCCGTCACTATGAGATCCAGGTCGGAAGTTCAATAAAACAGTCCCGTGGTGGCAGGATGTAAATAAAAAAAAAAAAAAACGTCATAGGACTGAAGAGAGGATATCACAAACAAAGCAGTAAAGAAGGAAAAAACAGCAACAAAGGAAGTCATCCACAATTCTACCATTTTATTAGCCTTGCTGGCTGGGTCTGCCAAACACCGTGCTCTTTCCCACCCTTCAGGTTATTGCTGCATTTTGATTATTAGTGCGATTATTTTAAACCAAAAAGTGGGGAAACATCATGTAAATGGCGAGACAGAGAGGGGAAAGAGTGAGATATTATATAAGCCTGTCAGAATAAAAAGCTGGTGGGCGCGCCGCAGTGCTACACTGATAGGGTTTTTATTGTTTTTAGTTCTGTGCAAAAGTTTATCATCTGCGGGTTATAACTTATTCAGATCTTATTAAATTTACCTCTTCACTACGATGGGTCACCGGTAAGTCACACAAAAATCATCTGGACGTACAGTAGCTGTTATTAAATATTAAGTCTTTGAGCAGGAGAGGTAGACCGCTTTCACAACGATGACGTCACTTATTCATTATTTCTTATTTTCGTTTACCACCTAACGAGTTGGTTAAGTCTGGCAGAGCGCTTCTATAGTGAAGTGATAATGGAGGCTGTATCTAACTCCTCTAGTTTGATGTCTTTACTCAGCTGAATAAAATCGTCATTAAGTAGCATGAGTAACACGGAAAACACGTCAGTGGATTGAAGGAATTAATACAGATTATTTCTCAGACCTCTCTCCTACCTAAAAATGTATCTATGTGAATGTATGTATGTATGTATATTATATAACACTATGTTATATCTGTTATCTATATATCTATCTGGGTATCTATTTATCAATACATACATACATACATAAATATATATTCGGTATAGGAAATTATCATGGCGTGCTTGCAGACACCTGCCATGGCCCCACTAAGAGTTATTGCAGGTAACGATGATAAGTATTCCACATGACACTGGAGACTCTGTATCATTTGTTCATAGTCTTTTATTTTACATTTCACTTGTGTTTCCTCTACTACCTTAGCGAGGTAAATTATGTCGGTACTTGAGATATATAAGTAAGAAAGATATATCAGTGAGCAATATAAACAAATAAATCTTCAAGCACAAGATGTTTTTTCCCCTTTCACATTGAATGCGGTCCTATAGTTCTCCCTCTTTAGCTTGGCAGAGATTTGCGTTGTTCTCCAGCTTACTTCCCGAACCTCAGTGGTAGAAAAACACCATGCTACGGCAATTCAAATTTGTTTGTCTACAGTATTATTCGGAGACATGAGAGGGAGAGAGGCAGGACTGACCTGGTGCGGAAGTGAATTTCAGGAGAAGGAACAAGTCAGAGGCTTAATCCAGCACGCACGGGATCTATATCGTGGGTGAGGTACAATTGTAAACACATAGAACCGTACACAGAAGAGCACTTGAACAGTTACCATCATTAAGACAACATATACTACTTTACAAACGAGAAATTATAGCAAACATTTTTATTCTTTTCTCCCTAAAAAGACGAAAGAAATATACACGTACTCCCTGCGTGTAATATTACAAGATTAAATGGAGGGAAGTTGGATGCCCCGTGAGTGACAAGGAAAGCACTCCAACATTCCCACAGACTATGACACGCAACAGTAACTTTATAAATCCAGATCCCTGTTTCATTTCCAGGTGCCAACATACCAAGGTAAAAACACCCTACCAGTGGTTGGCCCGCAACTCCAGTTATACTGACACGATGAAAACCTTCAGTACTCCAGGCCAGAGTTGTGACAACACTGTTTACGCCAAAGAAACTCAATAGGTTCTCTGTGAGTTGACCAGCAGTGTCAAGGTTTTGACTAACATAAAAATTTTATTGTCTAGCATAATGTCACAAGTATCACCACAGTATCTGACAATAATATAGGTTATGTTGAATTTGCTCTTATTATAATTATGTTCAGTGTTCCTTTTGTTTATAGCCCTAATCATCTCACCAGTTCACGCATAGAACACTGTACAACCCAGCCCTCTGTCAATCTGCATGTCTTTCAAACAAGGTACTTGACGCCCTCCACGTCCATATGGCCCAGTCAGTCCTCGTCCATTCACAGCAGGTTTACCCACATTTTTCACATCCATTCATGTCAAAGCCAGTCATTCAAGTCAACACGGATTCTTGAAGTAATTTTAAGTCCAACATGAACCAATCAGGACAAATTAGACCCATTCGTATATCAGTTCATGTTTACCTATGTCAGTTTAGAAACATTCAGGCCGCTTGAGTCCATTTAAACCATTTCAGTCCAATCAGGTCATTTTAGTCTATTCAGGCCACTTCAGGACCATCACACCCATTGCCTCACCGGCCACCACCAATTCAGTCCATTGCCTTCACCCACTTCTCATCCGTTTGATTGTCACAGGGAGAGGCAGAGATGCTGGTGGATGATGGGGCAGGGTGGCAGTAGTGGTGGGTGATATGACCGAGGTAACAATGCCATGCTTACATGCAAACAAGAATAATTCCATCATTGTTAATTTGAATGGTGAGTGAATTGGAGAGTAAAATGAGGCTACTTGTTGGAGAGGTATCATGTTTTGTGAGGTACAGTAGTGGGTATAGAGAATAATGAGTGAATATTACATTTGTTGTTGTAACCCCAGGATCATTCGTTGTAAAATCAGTGGACCGAAAGAAATCAGCGACTTCGCCGATCGCTCCCAGAGGATTTGTGTAGACTGACTGCTTACATTGTGATACTGTGGTGCATGTGGTGAGTAAATGTGGTGTGGTTGGCACCGTTGCAGTGTGAGCAAAGTGGATTGTTTGTGAACTGTATCTTGTGTTGGTATTGTAGGAGGAAAGGGTGACAGCAGCATTTCAGTCTGGCTAAGTGTACTTGTGTCTCTCTGTGTGGCGAAGATTCAGAGGGATTTATTTCTGATGGTCGTTCTTGTTTAGGTTTTGGATGGCTGTAGTGCCTATCTATTTGTGAATGGTAGTGGTCACTGACCAATCAGAGGTCAGCAAAGTCCCACCTGGACGGTCACAGACCAGTCACAGGTCAACAAAGTCCCACCAGGACGGTCATAGACCAGACTCAGGTCTGCAAATCCCACCCGCATGGCCAGATGTCCAATGACGGGTCAGCAAGTGCCGCTATGGCACCAAAATTTAATACATCGGAAGGTTTATTCGAGCGTCTAATTCTGCAAGATTTTTATTAATAAATTAGCATCTGAGGATTCGAACCAGCGTCGGTAAATACTGTATGTGGATACAGCAGCTTACCGCCTGAGCTATAGAGGCACCAGAAATTTAATACAACGAAAGTACATTTGAGCGTCTAATTCCGCAATATTTTTATTAATAAAAGTAATCACAAGTCTAGGAGTCGATCCAGGGTCTATAAGTTTTTAGTCTCGCACCTCACCCACGATGACACCAGACTAGTGTACATATAAGGATATTTTAGAACCGTTTATAACCAATCCTCTTACGCTTTTTATTTTTTTTTATCTATTGTGTTATCATCGATACAGATCTAATAAAATCCCAACGTCAGTGTGCGGGCGGTTAGGTGTGCTAAATGTACTAGACAATGAAGCGATGGTTGTTTAGACTGGCGATGTGATGTGCTCGCCAACGAAAAGACCTGAAATACTGAAAGATTTCTCAGAACATGGGTCTAGTGAAAGATGTGAGCGGTAACTGTGATTAGAGTTTAGAAAGTATAGTTTTGCTCACGGTTTCAAGTTATGTAAAAAAATCTTAGTGAATAGAAACCCCACCTTGGCTCATTCCTGCCGTCCTACTAAGGGGGCGGGAAAAAGGAGGAATGGAAATGTCTCAGTGTGGGAATTAAGAGAGACGGTAGTTGTAAGAATATCAAAGCATGTAAACCAGTTGTAGTGATGTTTGTGAAAAGTGTAATCAGGAGCCTGACCGCCACACATTTAGTTAACCATTCGCCTCAGCAACGGAAATAATTATATTCTTTCTTTTTCAAACGCTTGTACACAGCTTGGGAGAAGCTTTTCACACTGTCGAAGTCTAATGTGTCCTTCATGACCACTTTACTATGAGACGTCCTCCTTGAGGTGAATAACCTTGGCTGGAGAGAGTAAGAGTAAACTAAGAACACATGTCTTCCTATCAAGTAATTCGGTCACTGAACACATGAAAGGCAGAGACTAGTACGTCCACTGCCAAGTTAAAAAATTGGTACAATTCCTGTTACGTGATAAAGAATGAATAAATGCATTTTTACATATAATTCTATAGGTTCTCTGTTCATGAAACTAAACACACGAGTGGGCTTCGATTCGGGCGCAATATAGTTTCAACATCTCACTGGCCATGCAAAAGGACCGATGTAAATATACAGAAATTTCATAACTATAATTATATATACTAGATTTCAACG
Source organism: Coenobita brevimanus (assembly GCF_032717465.1). Lineage (NCBI taxonomy): Eukaryota > Metazoa > Arthropoda > Malacostraca > Decapoda > Coenobitidae > Coenobita > Coenobita brevimanus. Next base: position 7,932,930 of record NC_137023.1, on the reverse strand, counting down.
TCCTTCTCGTTACAAATACCGGTACTTAGTTTTGTGTGTGTGTGTGTGTGTGTGTGTGTGTGTGTGTGTGTGACCGACTCTGGGTATAGGCTTCACAGCTTGCTTTCAAGGTCCAGTAGTCCTCCTACGTACCGCACACCTCTACATGTCACCACTTCGGCGCTAACACCCACCGTCCATACTGAATACATGCTAGAGCTGTCTCATACACGACTGATGTATTGGTATTAGCGGAGGTATTTTTACGACATGTCGGCGGGTCTTCGGGTAGATCAGTAAAGTCTGATTTTATGAAATTCAAATCCTTAAGCTGTTCTCTGCCCCAGCGGGATTTAAACCTGGGTCCGTCAAAACTGCAGGCCAACTGTCTACCGATTGAGCCACCATGGATTCTCAGCTATGAAAATGTCATTGTTTGTGGGCGGCCATGTCTACTAAAGTGAAGATGAGAGTAAACCGATGCTTGTTGAAAGCTGTTCTGACTCACAGTGATATGTGCTGCTGAATGGAAAGACGAAGTGATGAAAGAATATTAAGAACTTTGGTAGAAGTGAAAGAAATGAGAGGTAAATATGACAAAAAAGTGGAGAGAACATTTTAACTTCCAGAACGTAATTAAAAAAAAAAAGTGGATACGAACTCAGACCTTGAGTTCCCTGGTGGGTTGTCTCTCAGCCTGCCATGTGCGGGAGGGGCGCCACTCAGGCTGATATTCTGGCTTCCTTCAAACGGTTATGTTTAGGTTTGCAGAAACTTACTTAAATTACTGGGGTCAGATGTGTCCTTCATTAACCACCCACACTCCAAGAAGCACCTCTTAGGCTAAAGAAACTTGCCTACCAACAGTAAGAATGTATTTTAAAACGAAGTCTTCTAATCAGATAAAATACCCTAGTGATTCTTGTAGGGCACAGGTTATTTAGTGTACTATCAAGTTGAAAAAATGAGTGCAACTCCTGTCACGTGCAAAATAAATTTATGTAAAAAAAAAATACCATGTTTAAAAAGAATTGCGATAATAGTTACGGATCCGGAGACTGAGTTGCGCGGCAGGTCACCCCTCCCACCCTGCCATGGGAGTGAGAAAAGAAAAGGATGGAAGACGCTGAGTGTGGGAATTAATTTTTTAGCTGCAAAAAGTAACTACGCTAAAGTTTCACATGAACCTGAAGTTGCAACAACAACAACAACTACTACTACTACCGCTACGACTTCTTTGATGGGCTTACCCTAAGGTGAAGAAAATCGTCTGATGGCAGCAGAAATTAGAGGCGTCATCATACTGAAGAGGTTAAGGTTACGGCCATCATGGAAACATATAAATCTTTGCATATTATTCGGATATGCTGTACTTCGATCTGCGGATTATATAGCATTTTTCCCAATGTTATTTTGGTCCACTGATCAAGAAAAATATAAAATTTCATTATGTAAATTATATATATATTTTATTTGTACCGAATTCTATCATTATCTTGTCGAAAGTTGCGGGACGGTAGTAACGCGAACTGTACCCCACGGCCGCCGATTAAAAAAAGACTTACTTCGGGTTGATTATTTTTGGAGACTTTTATCGAGAGGAAATGCCCTAGAATGGGGTTTTCAGAACAATTTTCCCCGACACCCAACCTAACTTAACCTAGACTTTTTTTTTTTTTTTTTTAAATTTTGATATCTTGTTGAATGTTGCAGACCGGTCATCACGGAGCGTGACCTGTATCCTACGGCCGCCGAATAAAAATGAGCCACGATGGTGTTGCCACCTGTCAGTCACCTTTGAAACTTCTCAGCCTGAGCAGACCCCACCGCCATCATCATAGCGGCGTGATTTTTAAAATGACCAATGAGGACCCTCCGATGGCGGCGCCAGATTTAGTTTAACCAGTGAAGGCCCTCTGACGGTGCTGCCACCAGACGGTCACCTTCTCTCACCCCTGCTGTATGAAAATCCCTGCTGTATGAAAAGGCGCGTCCACACATGTACTCAAACATATGTTGGCAACACAGTTGACAACATGTTCGGGAACATGTTTGCAGCAGTATTTGGACAGGTGTATGCAAACATGTTTCAGTGCAGTTTCGAACACTGGCAGCAGAGGTGATGGGATAAACGTGTCCATACAAGGCAGCTGAGACTTCATCATGATGTTGCCAACATGATCTGGACGCTGCTGCTTCCAACATGTTTGCAGCGTGTTCATTACTGTGTTGCTTACATGTTGCCAACACTTGTTTAAGCACACGCGTGGACGCGCCCTGAGGTGACAGGTGGCCAGGATATGGAAGAAAAGGTGACCTGATATGAAGAGGTTATGCATCTTTATAGGGTATGAATGATGGCTAACGATTAATGAAAAGCTATTTCTGACGATTTCCTACAGATTTTAGCACATTATTTTTCAGTGAATAAACTGGAGTCCTTAGTGTCGATGGAGAAATCATCTGATATTCTGGTGATACCAGCCTTTGGGCTTGCCTTTCCTAATTTTGTGTCCTACACATCTCACATTAAGTGTGAAGTATGTTACATAGCCTATGATTTCATCATCCTTTGTGTAATTTTAACGCACAGTATGCTGCATGTTTGATCACGAGCGTGTTCTGCCTCAGTCCCCCCCTTCTACCGTTATAGTAGAGTAAGTCGTTCTCTCTGTTGTCCAGAGCGGGATTGTCAACTCTATGTCCCCATGGCTTCATTTGCGCGTCCTTATTACAAGTTGTATCAAGCTCTCCTGGCTCCTATATAATGAGCTCAGTCTCTGCATCATTGCCACTTAGATCTGCTCCTCATTTTGTTCACATCTCTGTCCTCCCCTGTACAGATATTATTATTGTGAGTGCTCAAGAAATCTCCAAACATCTAGCAGCTGTGTGTAATTTGAGTATAACTGTTGTATTTTTTCTTGTACTGTATAGCATAAGTTTAATTTGTAGGCCTAGTGAAGTTTTGTAATTTATGTAGGGTTCTTTGTCAGTCATTTTGGATAATAGTTTGTATCTGTAATAATTTATCTGGCATTCACTGAGTATTATCTGGTATCTCATTTTATCAGGGCTGACTTAGATAAATTTACTCTTGCTAATTTCGTGTTAATAGAGGCTATTGCAGTTAACCATATATTTAACCTGTTTATTTGCCATTACATTATCCTTATGAGTTCTGAATGTTTTGTTGTTAGTTTAAGCATTAAACTTTAACTTGTAATTTTACCTAACTCTTTTGTTTTGAACCTGGAACTTTACGGGACAGTAGTGACTCTTCGTATTCTCACTTAAAGTGTACATTATCTTTCTCTGTTCCGTAACATAAATTTGGCGACCTCTCATCAGGATATTCAGGATATTATCATAAGGATATTGTTTGATATTTTGTGACTGTGATATATTCATGATGGCTACTATTTCTACACTTGATGAAGCCAAAGATTTTTTGTCAAATGTGCAAACAGTGTGTGATATAGAAAACAGAACAAAGAATGAACTTAAGCTTGTTGCTCAACAATTGGGAATTGCAGTTCACTCTCATCATTCTAAAGATCAAATTGTTGGCATGATTAATAAAAGCTTGTTTAATGTAACTCCTCCAAATGAGCAAACGCAGATTGAATTAGCTAAGTTACAGCTAGCTCTGCAGGAGGCTAAGGCTAAGGAGGCGGAGTCTCGTGTTAAGGAAGCAAATGCTCGTATTGAAGAGGCACGGGTACAGGCTCAGGCCCAAATTGAACTTGCCAGGATTCAGGCAGACCATGAGTATCGCATGAAACAAGGTGGAACTGGATCATCTAGCTCTGATGATTTTGATGTGGCTAAAAATGTTAAACTTGTCCCTCCTTTTAATGAATCTGATTTAACAAAGTATTTTCAGTTGTTTGAGAGGGTAGCTACAGGTTTTAATTGGCCTAAGGAGTATTGGACAGTACTCCTTCAAACTGTTCTCACCGGTAAAGCTCAAGTAACTTATGCATCTTTGCCTCAGGATCAGTGTGATAATTATGATGTAGTTAAGAGCTTGATTCTTAAGGCCTATGAGCTTGTTCCTGAAGCTTATAGAGTAAAATTTAGGACAACTTATAAGCAAGATAAGCAATCCCATGTTGAGTATGCAAAAATCAAAGAAGATCTGTTAGAGCAGTGGTTAAATTCTAGGAATGTGGATTCTGATTTTGACAAATTTAAGCAGATGATTTTGCTGGAGGATTTCAAAAGGTGTATTAGTAAAGATGTAAGCCTATATCTTGATGAGAAAAGGATAGATAATTTGTCTGATGCTGCAGTTTTAGCTGATGAGTATGTTCTCACTCACAAGAGATATTCTAGAGAAAAAGGGAAAGCTGAGAGTAAGTACGTTGCCTCTACTCAGAGTACAGGTAACAGGAAAGAGAATAAAGATGATGTTTCTCAGGAAGTAAATACCAGCTTCACCTCTAGATTTCAGAAAAGTAAATGTACTTATTGTAGTAAGCTTGGTCATACTACGGAGAGATGTTTCAGGAGACAGCGTGATGTGAACAAAAGGAGTCTTTAAATATTCAGTCAATTGGTCTAGTGTCCACTCTTGAGAGTTCCCAGAATTCTTTAACTGAGTTAACTGAACCTGCTTTGAGGGGTAACTTAAATTCTCATGATGGAGCTCCTCTTTTGAGCAGTAACGTGGGTGACACTCTCAAGAGTTCATGTGCTAATTTCCTGTCTGATGGTTTTGTCAGTCCTCTGGACAGTAATGACAGGAAATCAGTTCAAATATATCGTGATACAGGTGCTTGCCAATCCCTTATGCTGACCAGTGTTCTAGGCTCTAATTTTAATTCCTCTGATGAAACTGTAATCTTACAAGGTGTAGGGAATAATTACTTCTCTGTTCCTCTGTGCAGAGTGAATTTAGAGTCTGGTTTTGTTAATGGTTCTGTTATGGTTGGGTTGGTTGAGACACTCCCAATGTCAGGTGTAACTTTCTTACTTGGAAATGATATTGGTGGAAGTCAAGTGTGTCCAGCTCCTCAGTTGTCTAGTGAGCCAGTGGCTGTGTCCCGGGATTGTGATGTCCCTGATGTGTTCCCTGCATGTGCTGTCACTAGGGCTAAGTCTAAAGTTACTGGTGATTTAGAGGATAATGATGATGATGATGTTATCCTAGCTGACACTTTTCTTGCTAATTTGGACCACTCACCAGATGAGGCAGTACCCCGTAGTGTTGATAATTTGTCTCGTCAAGAGTTGGTTGAGTTGCAGGTTGCTGACCCTGAGTTGAAAGGTCTAGCTAACTCTGCTTACAGTGAAGAAGAGTCAGCCGGTGCTTCTACTTGTTATTATGTAAAGTCAGGAGTACTTATGAGGAAGTGGAGACCCCCAACAGCATCAGCCGACTGTGAATGGGAGGTTGTACATCAAGTTGTCATCCCTCGTGTTTGTAGGCAGGATATCATTCGAGTGGCTCATGATTCCAGTTTGGCAGGACACCTTGGAGTGAGGAAGACTGTGGCACGCATTTTGAAACACTTCTACTGGCCAGGTATCTTCAGGGATGTTTCCTGGTATTGTAAGTCTTGTCACACCTGTCAAGTTGTGGGAAAGTGTAATCAGACCGAAAAGGTTGCACCTCTAGTTCCCATTCCTCCTTTTGAGGCGCCTTTCACCCGTGTGTTGGTGGATATTGTGGGCCCTCTTCCTAAGACTTCTTCAGGATTTTCTTATGTGTTGACCATGATTGATATGGCTACTCGTTATCCTGAAGCCATTCCACTTAGAAACATCTCAGCAAAGAACGTGGTTAAGGAAATGCTAGGGTTCTTCACAAAGTTTGGTCTGCCCAAGGAGGTACAGTCAGACCGGGAAGTAATTTCATGTCAAACGTTTTCAAGCAGTCTCTGAAAGAGTTGGGCATCACCCAGATCACGTCTTCAGCTTACCATCCCCAGACCCAAGGAGCGTTGGAGAGATATCATCAAACACTCAAATCGATGCTCAAGAAATACTGTTTGGAACATCAGAAGGACTGGGATAAAGGTCTTCCATTCGTTGTGTTTGCTGCAAGAGAATCTCCAAATGAATCACTGGGCTTCTCACCTTTTGAACTACTGTTGGGCCATGAAGTAAGAGGACCCCTTAAGCTACTCAAGGAATGCTGGCTGTCGGAGGAAGATGACGTCAACCTGCTGGAGTATGTGATGAATTTCAAAGAACGGCTGTCCACTGCTTTACAGCTGGCGAGAGAGAATTTAGGAGCTGCTCAGGAGAAGATGAAGACTTGGTATGATAAGAAGTCCAGGTTGCGCCACTTTCAGCCAGGAGATCAGGTTTTGATTCTGCTACCAGTTCATGGGCAACCTCTTCAAGCCAAGTTTAGTGGTCCTTATTTCGTGGAGAAGAAACTCAGTGATGTCAACTATGTCATCGCCACACCAGATCGTAGAAAGAGCAAGCAACTATGTCACATCATGCTAAAGTTATATCACAGGCGGGACGAAAATAATCCAGTCTGCACTGTAGCTGTTCCACCCGAGTCTGCAAGTGAAGCTCTCCCATGCAGTATGAGCCTGAGCGATAGTTTGGGGAAGAATCCTGATATCATGAATGATCTCCAGACTAAGCTTTCTCATCTACCACCCAAGGAAAGGCAGGAGTTTTCGGCATTACTGCAGGAGTACCCGCAAGTGTTCCGTGCCACTCCAGGAAGAACCACTGTGTTGATGCATGATGTCGATGTTGGAGACGCAAAGCCAATTAAATTGCCTCCTTACCGTGTGAACCCAGTGAAAGTTCCTCTCATCCAGAAGGAGCTTGGCTACCTGTTGGACCACAAGATGATTGAGCCCTGTCAGAGCGAGTGGAGTTCTCCTGTCACTCTGGTCCCTAAGCCAGGTGGGTCACAGAGGCTTTGCATCGACTACAGATGTGTTAATCAGATAACCAAAACAGACACTTACCCTCTCCCTCGTGTGGAAGATTGCATAGACAAGATCGGAAAGGCTAGGTACATAAGTAAGTTTGATTTGTTAAAGGGATACTGGCAAGTACCTATGACTGAACGTGCTAGGGAGATCTCATGTTTTGTAACATTAGGAAAGGCTTTTGCATGTTCAGTAATGCCGTATGGTATGAAGAATGCACCAGCCACATTTCAGAAGCTCATGAATGTTGTAACAGAGGGTTTGGCAGGGTGTGTTGTTTATATTGATGATGTATTAATCTTCAGTGACAACTGGAAAGATCACCTATGCCATGTCAGTAAATTTCTTGACCGTTTAGTTCATGCTAATCTTGTAGCTAATTTATCAAAGTGTGAGTTTGGTCAAGCTAAAGTTCAGTACCTTGGGTATGTAATTGGTGATGGACATGTTGCACCACCAGGAGCTAAGGTTCAGGTTATAAGTGATCTTCCCAGACCTAAAAGTAGGAAAGAGCTACAAAGATTTTTGGGAATGGTAGGTTATTACAGGAGATTTGTTCTTAACTTTTCTATTCTTGTATCACCACTTACAGACCTACTGAAAAAGGGAGTTGAATTTGTCTGGACCGATAACTGTGAATCCTCTTTCAACAAACTTAAAGCTATTCTATTAAGTCAGCCAGTGCTCGCTACTCCAAATTTTGCTAAGCCTTTTAAGATGGCTGTTGATGCAAGTGATACAGGAGCTGGGGCTGTTTTGCTGCAAGAGGATGATCAGGGTATTGAACATCCTGTATCTTATTACAGTAAGAAGTTCACTCCACCTCAAAAGAACTACTCAACTATTGAGAAAGAGCTTTTGGCCTTGATTTTGGGTTTACTGCATTTTTCATTTTATTTGTGTTCTGGTTTTGACCCCATAGTCATTTATACCGATCATAACCCACTGAAATTCCTTAGTAAGTTTAAAGATAAAAATCAGAGATTGACAAGATGGAGTCTACTTCTTCAGGAGTATTCATTAGACATACAACATGTCAAGGGGAAAGAAAATGTTATTGCAGATTGCTTATCCAGACTTTAGACAGATTGTTTTAGAGTAATAAGAAATTTCCTTTGTAAATTTCTTTTTCTTTGTGGGGAGGTGTTACATAGCCTATGATTTCATCATCCTTTGTGTAATTTTAACGCACAGTATGCTGCATGTTTGATCACGAGCGTGTTCTGCCTCAGTCCCCCCCTTCTACCGTTATAGTAGAGTAAGTCGTTCTCTCTGTTGTCCAGAGCGGGATTGTCAACTCTATGTCCCCATGGCTTCATTTGCGCGTCCTTATTACAAGTTGTATCAAGCTCTCCTGGCTCCTATATAATGAGCTCAGTCTCTGCATCATTGCCACTTAGATCTGCTCCTCATTTTGTTCACATCTCTGTCCTCCCCTGTACAGATATTATTATTGTGAGTGCTCAAGAAATCTCCAAACATCTAGCAGCTGTGTGTAATTTGAGTATAACTGTTGTATTTTTTTCTTGTACTGTATAGCATAAGTTTAATTTGTAGGCCTAGTGAAGTTTTGTAATTTATGTAGGGTTCTTTGTCAGTCATTTTGGATAATAGTTTGTATCTGTAATAATTTATCTGGCATTCACTGAGTATTATCTGGTATCTCATTTTATCAGGGCTGACTTAGATAAATTTACTCTTGCTAATTTCGTGTTAATAGAGGCTATTGCAGTTAACCATATATTTAACCTGTTTATTTGCCATTACATTATCCTTATGAGTTCTGAATGTTTTGTTGTTAGTTTAAGCATTAAACTTTAACTTGTAATTTTACCCAACTCTTTTGTTTTGAACCTGGAACTTTACGGGACAGTAGTGACTCTTCGTATTCTCACTTAAAGTGTACATTATCTTTCTCTGTTCCGTAACAAGTAGGATTACATGGATGATGAAGCTGAGAATGGTGGTGGTAATGTGGTGGTTATGGTGGCAGTGGAGTAGCGGTAATTATGGTAGTGTGGTGGCGGTAATTGTGGTGGCTATGATGGCAGTGTGGTAGTGGTAACTATACTCCGTTTTTTTTAATTGAGGCAAAGATGCACTTGACAGGTTGATGATGACTGGCTGAATGCAGAATGTCCGAAAAATATTTACTAACCCAAATTTCCCCCTCAGATATTTGTTGCCATTTAATAATGCTAGATTGTGAAGTAATGTTGCATTCAGTCAATAATCACCAATCTGTCAAGTGCATCTTCGCCTCGATTTAAAAAAAAAAAAAAAAAAAAAAAAAAAACAGTATAGTGATTATGGTGGCTGCGTTGTGATGGTAATTGTGGTTGTAATGATGGTACATTAGGATGGTACATCATGATTGTAATAGTGGTAATGAGGTGGTGCTAATTGTGGTAGTTAAGTTGGTAGTGTGGTGGTGGTAATCGTAGTTGTAAATGTGATACTGTGGTGGTGATAATGATGGCACTGTGGTGGTGGTGATAATGATAGCAGTGTGAGAGTGGTGGTAATAATAGTAATGTGGTACTGTGGTGGTGATAATGATGACAGTATAGTTGGGGTGGTGGTACTGATGGTAATATTGTGGTAGTGTGATGGTGGTAATGGCTGCAGTGTGGTGGTTTTAATGGAGGTAGCGAGATGGCTAAATTGGTCATGGTGGTAGTGGTGGTGCTGTGATAATGTAGTGTGCTGATAGTACTGATAATGCTGTCTTCAAGTGAGAATGCTCTTGGACGACTGTAGAGAGGTCAAGATAAATGCTGCTGTTTTGTTGATAACGCTGATTTTGTGGTAATGCTTGTGGTACTGATGGCAGTGTGTAGACTGTGATGGCGATGATGATGTGTGGAAGTGATGTGTGTGTGACTGTGGTTGTCTATAGTTGCGATATTAGTGTCTGGATGGTGTGTGGTTGTGGTGACAGTAATGGTGTATGGTAAAGTTTTTCGGCGGTAGTGGTGTTTGGCTGTGGTGATGTTAAAGATGTCTGGTAGTGACAGTGGTGTGTGGCGGCTGTAACTGTGGTGTTTGTATTTCTGTTGATAGTTGTGGTGCGATGGTGCCGCAGTGTGGTGTGATGGAATTAGTGGTAGTTATGGTGCTTGGTGCTTAGTACTGGCGTAGTGGTTTCAAAGATAAAGACATGCATAGCGATGATGCTGATGTGGTGATGACTGAGGCAATGGTTGTAGTAATAATGGTTGTGGTGTGGTGGTGATGGTAGTGTGAGGTTGCTGCTGCTCTTGGTGTGTGCTAGTGAGATGGCTGCAGATGTAATGGTATGTTTTGAGATGGTGCTGAGGTAGTAATGACTAAGCTGGTGGTCGTAGTACTACCGGTAGTGGCTGTAGTGTGGTGGCGATGGTGATGCTTGTGATGATTTTGCTGGTGTGTGTTTGCGGTGGTGTGGTGTAGTGGTGGTGAGAATGTGTGGTGTTAATATGTGACGTGGTTGTAATGGCTGTAGTGATGATGGTGTGTGAAGGCAATATGTGATGTGGTTGTAATGGCTGTGGTTGTGACGGTGTGTGGTGGTAAGGTGTGATGTGGTTGTGATGGTTGTAGTGGTGATGGTGTGTGGTGGTAACGTGTGATGTGATAGTGATGGTTGTAGTGGTGATGGTGTGTGGTGGTAACGTGTGATGTGGCTGCGATAGTTGTAGTGATGGTTGTAGTGGTGATGGTGTGTGATGGTAAGTTGTGATGTGTTTGTGATGGTTGTAGTGATGATTGTAGTGGTGACTGTGTGCTGGTTGCAAGGTGTGATGTGGTAGTGATGGTTGTAGTGGTGATGGTGTGTGATGGTAAGGTGTGATGTGGTTGTGATGGTTGTAGTGATGATTGTGGTGGTGATGGTGTGTGGTGGTAAGGTGTGATGTGGTAGTGATGGTTGTAGTGGTGATGGTGTGCTGGTGGTAAGGTGTGATGTGGTTGTAATGGTTGTAGCAATGGTTGTAGTGAATGGTGTGTGGTGGTAAGGTGTAATGTGGTTGTAATGGTTGTAGTTGTGATGGTGTGCTTGTGGTAAGGTGTGATGTAGTTGTGATGGTTTAGTGGTGATGGTGTGCTGGTGGTAAGGTGTGATGTAGTTGTGATGGTTGTAGCGATGGTTGTAGTGGTGATGGTGTGTGGTGGTCAGGTGTGATGTGGTTGTGATGGTTGTAGCGATGGTTGTAGCGATGATGGTGTGTGGTGTTAAGGTGTAATGTGGTTGTAATGGTTGTAGTTGTGATGGTGTGCTGGTGGTAAGGTGTGATGTAGTTGTGATGGTTGTAGTGGTGATGGTGTGCTGGTGGTAAGGTGTGATGTAGTTGTGATGGTTGTAGTGATGGTTGTAGTGGTGATGGTGTGTGTTGGTAACGTGTGATGGTTGTAGTGATGGTGTGTGGTGGTCGGGTGTGATGTGGTTGTGGTGTTGGTGGCTGTGGCGCGACGGTGTTGGTTGCTTTGGTAGCTATGTACAAGGCTGGTGGCATCTGATAAACGTTCTGGTGGATGATGTACAAAAGTGTGGTGTGGTGGTTGTGTGGCAAATGTTACTGATAAATGTGGTATCGTTGCTGTGATAGTGGATACACCTGCAGTGTGATGGTAGCTGCGTGTGGTTTGTGGTAGTTGTGGCGTTGTGGTGTTAGAATGTGACTGGTGATTCTGGTATTAAGGATGTAATGATAGTTGCGTCTGGTATGTGTTGCAAAGATAGTGGTGTATGGTGTGATGGTCGTGGTGTGTAGTTCGGATGGTGCAATGAATGTGACTGGTACTCGTGATGTGGTTGTTTTGATGGCTGTATCTGGTGTGTGGATACAAAGACGGCGATGTGTGGTGTGACTGTAATGGTAATAATGGTGACGCAGTGGTGAATATAACTGGTTCCCGTGATTTTCTTACCGGTGGTGATTGTGGTGGTAGTGGCAAACAGTGGCGTGTAATGCTGCTGATATCTGGTGGTGGTAGTAGCTGCAAAGACTGTGGTGGCGGCGGCGGCCGTGGTGGTGATGGCTGAAGGATAATGGTGGCGGTGGTGGTGGTGGTGGTGAAAAGATAATTGTGGCGGTGGTGCTGGTGACAAGATAATCGTGGCGGTGGTGCTGGTGGTGATGGTGAAAAGGTGATGGTGGCGGTGGTGGCGAAATGATAATGGTGGTGGTGGTGGTGGTGAACAGATAATGGTGGTGGTGGTGTTGGTAGTGGCGGTGGAAGGAATGAGGAAGCAACAGGAAATAGGCTACAATGATAGTAGTGGTGGCGTCGGCAGTGGCGGTGGTGGTGATGATGTGTAGTGCTGAAGATAGCTGCTAAGATGGTGATGATGGTGATGGTGGTGGTGATGGTGATGGTAATGGTGATGGTGGTGGTGGAAATACAGTGGTGTGTGTCGGTGGCGGAGTGAGTGTCACTGGTGGTGGTGGTATTGTGGTTGGGGACAATCCAGCAAGAGCTGCGGTCTCGGTCCCTCGGGAAGAGCTGAATGAACTGCTAAAGTTATGCCTACCAGCCTGTAACTGTTCTCCTTCTGTGTGTGTGTGTGTGTGTGTGTGTGTAGGTAAATCTCCAATATCAACTTCAAAATAAGACCCTCAAATTGAAAATCTTATAAAAAATAATCTCAAAATAAAAAATTATAAATAAAATAAAAACTCGCCCTCCTCCAGTCCCCCTCCCTGCAGCTGCCCGTGATTATTATTTGCTCACAGTATTTGCACATGACTTTTTATGTTCTGTGATTTGGATCCAGGATTTTATAGCATAGTTTACTCGCAGTCCCGCACGATGACCCCAGGCCAGTCCTTACTAAGTCACTCACTCACTATCTCCCCATCCCTAGCGAGCAAGAGTATAGTTTTTACTCAGTAGAAAGTCTGATCGAGTTCGTTTTTTGACCTGTTATTTCGTTTAATATTTACCGTATCTCGTCAGGTCATGGTTTGCCTTCTGATTTCTCCTTTCAGGTTTAATATTAAACACGTCACTAAAGTTTAATATTTACTCATATTTATAGACGATTTATCAGCTTCACTAATTACGAGTACATAGATACCCTTTCTTCTTCAGTCCTTTAGAATGTAATTTTTTTTTTTAATGTATTGCTGCAAGAACTATGAGGTAATCTGGCTTTTGCTGAGCAAACTGAAAGTGAGATATTGACTTGGGGTGAGATAGAGGTGGGTGGAGCGAGACACTGAGGAAGAAGATCTAGGTGCGGATATTAGGTGCCAGAATATTTTAGTGAGGGTAGGGTACTGGAGGTAGTTCGTTACTGAGTAGAAACAGAAATGCCTCGTGGTTTTTTTGTTAAGGCCAGCCGTCACAGGATGATGATTTATATTACAGACGGAGATAGGAACACCAGACGATTGCACAGCTGAGAGACCAGTTTGATTAGGAGTAATAATTTATATCATGTTAGTTGCTGTTAATTTATCTGATGGTTCTAACTTTACCATGTAGCTCATCACTCATGTTCATTCAAGTAATATGAAACTTGTTTATTGAAAATCACCACAATTTCATCATTTAACTAGTTATATCGGGGGTATCATTTATTTCGATAATCTCGTCACCATAACTATATATCGTCGAGTTATATCATCATTTTGCATAACTTAAGGAATCTTAAAATTATATCATTGCAGTACCTTTCCAAGCACCTCAGCATCATATATATTCAGGGTGTTCTGGTAGAAAAGGGCATAACCTATAGAAATGATAGATCAGAAAGTTCTATGTAAAAAATGTGAGATGAACATGTGTCCAAATCTCAGGCCTTAAGAAGTTATAGTTACTGGTGACCTTATGGGCAAAAATCATCCCCATCATAATTCACCTATACGATCATCAGTAGTTATAGTTCCAAAACAGTTGAAATTTGTATATTCTGTATGATGATATAACATTTTTTGTCTTGCAAAGAACTGCCTCATCTATCAGTTCTCAAGGCTATGCCTTTTTCCGCCGGGGATATCCTGTATATTTATATTATGATGCTTGTCACGGGGTTTTTATAATATCAGGGTAATTTTGAAATAAATGGTTAAATATTATTTAAATTGATAATAATATTCAATAATATTGAAGAGCAGAGACAATGATTGTCTTGCTACATCAAGCAACGATTACTTTACGCTGACTTGCTAAGATTCTCTAAGAACGAGAATTTAAAAACTTTCTCAACAGTACACAGCAGAGACTAATTACTCACAATTGCTGAATTACTGTACTGTTAGCCTCTGGAGAAAGTTACTTCACCCCTGACAATAAATAACTAATACTAATAATAATAACATCAGGTTCTTGCTGATGCATTAACTCCTGGCACAACGGATTTTAAGTTAATACAACAAGACTGGTCTAAGTACCAGTTATGAAAGCAAACGTTGATGCCAGCTAGGAGCTATATGGAAAATAAGCTTAATTTGGATTAAATGAAACAAGATTTTACTTTACATTGAGCTCAAGAAAGGAACTGTTAAATTTATTAATCACAAAAAATAAATTTAACGTTACAATTCAAATCAAATTAAATGAGACGCACTCACTCACTCACGCAATAGCTAAATACTTACGCCTAGGAAAAAACACCTTAACTAAACTCTTATGACTACAAAATACAAAAAGGAAATACTAGTCAATGAATGCTGCGTATCACCCAAGCTGAACTAAAGGTGGGAGTACTGAAGAACTGTGGAGTTTGGGTACTAGCTGACCTCACACTGCTGACACAGAACCTCTCTCCGTCGCAGCAACAACTGGACTGAGTAAGTCGTGGGAACAAAAGCGGAGCACTCGGCCGCATTTTTTTAACGGTCGAATAAGCAGGGGCGAACAATAAAAAACAATAGTATCGCTCAGTACAGCACTTAGTGACGTGCATTAAATCGGTCACTTTTGAAAACGGTGACGAATGTTTTGAAAAGTATACTCCGAAATGGAGGGAGAAACGGTTAGCTGAGCGATACACAGTGAGTTTTCCACTAATAGTTCGTGGCTTCTCACAAAAGGGAAATGTCGCGAATTGATTCGTGACATTACGCCCTTACAAAGTTAAATTTTTTCCTTATGGGAAAAAATTTGTGGATATATATATATATATGTACACATCCTAAGTCATTCGCACAAGATTCACACTGTGGTGTGTGTGCTATCCTGCTACAGGAGAAAGTCGCAGTCGCCAGTGAGCGAAAAAACCTCGTATTTACGTTAATAGAAGCAAGCTTGAGGGAAAAACTCCGTGACGACGGTGAAAATCCTGTACTCAGGTCAAACTGAGCGAAAATTCGCTACATTTACACTGACAACTAATTGTTGTGTAGTGTGGTGTATGTAATACACGGTGTAGGTGTGACAGTTGTAGTGTAACTGTACCTATGTGTAAAATGACATAGTAAATAATAACATGGCGACGACGAAGGCAGAGGAGAAGAGGCGGCAGTGTGCGGCTGACGATCAGCTGGCCCGCACAGCAAAACTGCTACACCCATTGCTGAACCTGCAAAACCAATTGAGGTGGAGCATCAAAAGTGTCAATGAGACAAAATTTTATTATGTTACAATTACTCTCTGCCTAGTAGTCAGTGCTACGACGTACATTCGAGGTCGCCATTAATTATAGCACACAATTATGGTCGGCAAGTTGAGAATCCTTGTGCAAACTCGGGTCTTCCATATCCTCGAACTGCACACGGGTCCTCAACCTGTGCCTTAACCTACAGTACTTATATTAATATCGGGGAGCTGAGAATCCTTGTGCAAACTTGGGTCTTCCATAGCCTCAAGTCGCCTCTGCAGAGTTCTCACTTCCCCCTTAACCTACAATACAATACTTATATTAGTACCGGGAAGCTGAGAATCCTTGTGCAAACTTGGGTCTTCCATAGCCTCAAGTTGCCTCTGCGGAGTTCTCTCTCGAACTTCCCCCTTAACCTACAATACAATACTTATATTAGTACCGGGAAGTTGAGAATCCTTGTGCAAACTTGGGTCTTCCATAGTCTCAAGTCGCCTCTGCGGAGTTCTCTCTCGAACTTCCCCCTTAACCTACAATACTTATATTAGTATCGGGAAGCTGAGAATCCTTGTGCAAACTTGGGTCTTCCATAGCCTCAAGTCGCCTCTGCGGAGTTCTCTCTCGAACTTCCCCCTTAACTTACGGTACATAATATGTATGTACAGGCCCTGGACATAATGTGTCCTGTGGGGCCAATGGGCGAGACGTCAGATCTGCACCCACTTCACCACTACCCTGTCTCTCAACTGTCTCAGAGATTACAGGTGTGGTTACAAATGGCACAGGAAGGGCATGTCCCTGATTAGTGGTGATACTTTGGCACACACTGCAGGAACGGACAAAATTATCTATGTCCCGTCCCATCCCTGGCCAGAAAAAGTCAGCTCGGATATGGCCCTGGGTCTTCCTTTTGCCCATGTGACCTCCTGAGGCTGAACAATGACCCCATTGTAACACTGCTAGGCGGTACTTGGCGGGAACCTCGCCCTCGGGTGTTCGTGACTCACGGTAGAGCCGTCCTTGTTTACGAAGGAACTTGGCTCGACCTCCCCGTGAATACTTAATCACTCGACCCTTTTGTTTGTTCCACACGGCAGCAAGTGTCGGGTCAGAATGTTGTTCTTGCACAACAAGTTGACTACACATCAGATCTTGCGGCGATTCAATGATCACTGGGGTGACACAGTCTGGAGCCTCAGCCATGGCTCGTGTTACCGCAGCAGCCGAAGTCTGAGTAGCGTCATCGGAGCAACTATCCTTGACTCCATTAATATTGCCTACTATAAAGTCAAATAGAGGCTCTGGCATGACAACTGCAAGTGTCATACCAGTATAAAATGGAGATGCCACCTGGATACATGCCTCAGGGAACAATCTCACTGATCCATCAATAAGCTTTGCATGGATCTGTCGACCTGTATACTGCTCAGGCCGAACTAAACTCTGTTTGACAGAGCAACCTGAGGAACCATTATCTCTCAGGACCTTCACAGGAATGTCTCCCACAAACACTGGCTGAACAAGGAAGGTACTGTCACCTGTGGGAGGGCCTGTGGAGGAAGCAGCTAGCCACTCATGAGGCTGCTGAACTGATGCGGCGAACATTGTGCCTTGAGGGTTATATTGGGAAGATGGAACATTGGCCATCTGTGGAGGGGGGTTCACTGTCACTGTGGGACTAGTGAACTGTGGGGAAGTACCCACACTGGTAGGGACGTGACCACCAGGCTGCTGCTGAGGAATGAAGGCTGCATTCGCTTCCTGCCTCTTTTGAGCTGGTGGTGAAAAAGTTTGTCCCGACGGTCGGTTGCGTGGCTGATACTGCTGCTGGTTAGGGTACTTGTTGTACCTCTTCCACTCAGGTTTCTGAGTGTTTTGCCCCTGGTCCTTCCACTGCGGTTTTGGACCTTGGCCATTACTCTGAGAATGGCCTTGGTGCTGGGATTCAGTCTGAGACGGCTTCCCAGACTTGTCAGGTTTTCTGTTCCAGGTGTTTTGCTTACGAGCTTGATACCCGTATGCAGTAAAGAATGTGTCAGCCTTTTCTGCCATTTGGCTGGCATCTTCCACCTGGCAGATCTTAAGCTGTGCTATGAGCTCAGCAGGCCACGACCTCTCTAGCTGTGTACGCAGCATAAGGTCAATTATCCCCTCACGCGTGGAAGGAGTTTCATCTTTCTCCATCCACTCATTTAAGTAAGCAGTGAGACGATCAAGGAACTGAACAGCTGTCTCTTTGTCTTGGAGACGAGCTCACATGAACTGAACTTTGGCGTCGTCTACTGTGAGACCATACGCCTTAATGAGTGCAGCTTTCATCATCTCATATGTGAGATTGTCTCCACGAATTCTGTGGAGAATATCGAGGGCAGGGCCCTCAAATAGGCTAAGAAACTGAAGCCGCTTAGCTGCCTCATCCAGTTGATACATGTCTGCCATGTCCTCAAAACGAGCTATGTACGGCTCAATTCGCTCGCTTTCCTTGTATGAAGGAAGCTTGATGCGTGGGGTCGCCAGGACATGTGCAGGGAGAACGCTCGTGGAGCTTGGACCAACTGCAGCAGACGTGTCTGAAGCCAAGGAATCTCGCTTGAGCTTCAGCTCTTCAAGTTCATGTCTCTCGCGTGCTTCTCGCTCGGCACGTTCGTGTTCTCGTTCTTTGTCTCGCTGTTCACGCTCGTATTCGCGCTGTTCTCGCTCTTGTACTAGCTCGTGTTCGCGCTGTTGTCGCTCGTATTCGCGCTGTTCTCGCTCATATTCGCGCTGTTCTCGCTCATATTCGCGCTGTTCTCGCTCACGTTCACGAGCGTCTTTCTCACGTTCTTGCTCGTAATTGAACCGTGAGAGAACGTAACTCTGTATTTTCTCTGGGTCAGTGAGACCCATATCTTTGGCTTCCTGTACATAAGCACTGGCTGCCATGGCGCCAATTTATTAAGCAAACGAAACTGAGCACTGACTGCTTCGCAAACGAATGCTAATAATACAAATAAAGAATACAGACACAAGCTAGTGGTGACCAGTCTTATCTAGTTAACTGGCAAAGAATAAATCAAAAATGTAAATGACTGGGAAGACTCAATAATAAACACAATGGGTACGCCGACCTTCCAGGAGCGAATAAAATCGTCTGGCGTTACCAAGAATAAACTAGAGTTAAGTACTCTATTGATTAATAAAGCAAAAACTCACTTGCTAAATAAACGGTAAACACCAGTAAACTTGTGCCTATAAACTTTAATTATAAATACCTAAATATGATTGAGTGAGCACTAACTCGTGAATAGCTTTAGAGCTAGGAGTTAATATCCTGGAATGAGGTCGCCAATTGTCACGGGGTTTTTATAATATCAGGGTAATTTTGAAATAAATGGTTAAATATTATTTAAATTGATAATAATATTCAATAATATTGAAGAGCAGAGACAATGATTGTCTTGCTACATCAAGCAACGATTACTTTACGCTGACTTGCTAAGATTCTCTAAGAACGAGAATTTAAAAACTTTCTCAACAGTACACAGCAGAGACTAATTACTCACAATTGCTGAATTACTGTACTGTTAGCCTCTGGAGAAAGTTACTTCACCCCTGACAATAAATAACTAATACTAATAATAATAACATCAGGTTCTTGCTGATGCATTAACTCCTGGCATAACGGATTTTAAGTTAATACAACAAGACTGGTCTAAGTACCAGTTATGAAAGCAAACGTTGATGCCAGCTAGGAGCTATATGGAAAATAAGCTTAATTTGGATTAAATGAAACAAGATTTTACTTTACATTGAGCTCAAGAAAGGAACTGTTAAATTTATTAATCACAAAAAATAAATTTAACGTTACAATTCAAATCAAATTAAATGAGACGCACTCACTCACTCACGCAATAGCTAAATACTTACGCCTAGGAAAAAACACCTTAACTAAACTCTTATGACTACAAAATACAAAAAGGAAATACTAGTCAATGAATGCTGCGTATCACCCAAGCTGAACTAAAGGTGGGAGTACTGAAGAACTGTGGAGTTTGGGTACTAGCTGACCTCACACTGCTGACACAGAACCTCTCTCCGTCGCAGCAACAACTGGACTGAGTAAGTCGTGGGAACAAAAGTGGAGCACTCGGCCGCATTTTTTTAACGGTCGAATGAGCAGGGGCGAACAATAAAAAACAATAGTATTGCTCAGTACAGCACTTAGTGACGTGCATTAAATCGGTCACTTTTGAAAACGGTGACGAATGTTTTGAAAAGTATACTCCGAAATGGAGGGAGAAACGGTTAGCTGAGCGATACACAGTGAGTTTTCCACTAATAGTTCGTGGCTTCTCACAAAAGGGAAATGTCGCGAATTGATTCGTGACAATGCTCTTAACGTTAATCAGTTTTTAATATCTAATGTCCAATAAAGGGCTCTATGAATTTTTGACACTATAATAATGGCAATGTCAACTAAGCTGCATCTCTTGCTGATAATTACGAAAGGGAGAGCGATGTTTACTCTCAGTTAAGTTTAGAAATGAGTGGCCGGGCCCGACCCGACCATCAAGCGAAGCAGAAGCTGATAACTCCTATGTGAAGCAGAGTTGAAATTCCTTCTGCATGTGATACATTCATTCAGCAAAATTTATCAACGAAAAACTCAACCATAAAAGCGTAGGAACCCCTTGGATTCTTGTATTCTCGAAGGAAGTGTTCGCCTGTAATATGGTGAATGACTCAGTTACACAATCAACTTTTTAAAAAACCCTTCGTAACACTTCTCTTTTTTTTGGCATCAATTGTAGCAATCAAATATCGGAGATTCCGCCTATAATTTCATATCAGAGGGAAAATGAGATTACATGGTGCTCGTTCGCTCACCACGCGCTCACAAAGTGCACTTTACTCTTTTTGTAGACTGTAAGTAATGTAACGAACATGGATTCATCCATATCAAAAGCTCTGCTAAATCCAGCTTAACCCGAGGCGTCCCGTCGACATATGGGTATGTTCCAACATTTTGCATTTGCCAGTCCTGTCGACATACTGGTACGTCGCGCAATTGCAAGGTTCATAATTTGCACAATTTTCAATTTTCAAGCATGATTTTTCGTACGTATAGACGGGACACCTTCCTCTATTCCTCTACAAGATGCCAAGCAGAGACAATGCCTTACACCGCATAACCTCCCCCCCCCCTGCACGCCACTGTCCCGGCAATTTACCTGTTACCAGTGACCTGGCCAATAAAGACATTCAGGGCCAGAGTGATTCCCCAATCGATGACAATGTGGAGGAAAAAGTTTACATAGCATTAGAGGAAGAAACAGTCAGAAATGATGATCAGGAAATGTGGCAAAAAAGGGTCAGGTATGGTGATGAGTTAGTGAAACAATGCTTATAATGCCTATATTACTGTTTGAAAACCAATATACTCTCGTACTACATATAAATTCGTACCAAGTAAATAAATAAATACCGTTTATGAGTAGTGTGAAATAGTTACCCTCCCATAGAACTCGTTTTCTTTTGTGCCAGCCTGATAGAAAACACAGTAAGGTAAGGATGTACTGCTACCTGGATCAAGTATTTTAAACCTCAGGTGAGCGAATTCTCTATGAATTTTCGATGTTTCTCACCAAAAGTGGAGGTTTTAACCAAAAAAAAAAAAAAACCATTCGAAAATACCTCAGGATTGGGGGGTGTCGGAGGTGCGAAATAGCTCGGGACGTGACGGGTTAAGTCCACCTGAAAACTCATGCAGCTAATTCTTTCCACTGATGACCAATTAACCTTTTTTACGGCATACTCTCAAGACCTTTTTTTCCTAACACCGGCAAGAAATTAAGCATCTGACAGGCTATGATACGATTTTTGTTTACTTAAATAAAAGCACTTCTTAAGAAACTTTTAAAGAATATCCCGATGGACTTTTTACAGGACAGCTTATCTCATGAGTGGTCAGATTAATTATGTCCATCATCATAGGTTAATAGTTAATCTTGTTATGCTTAATCCTAGTGCCGTAGAGATGAATACGTGAGGAAAACACAGTTACCTACAGCAGACCAACAAGACACAGTATGCTGCAGTACTAGGAGTCAGTTCTCACAAGTAGCCCTACTTATCAAATGAGCATACAACTATCAAGAGCAGAAAGAAGAAACATTCAAAAACTGCAACTCCTGTCCCTTACAGTCGGTTTAAGGCTACACTTTCGACCCGGCACCGTGAAGTAATTGACCTTTACTGCTTTGCTCTCAGAATCTGATTACGTCATCATTACCTGACCCTCAACCCATCACAAGTTTGATTTAAACGAATAAAACATGTATAACTGACCGTACCTTATGACCTCCTTTGACAAATTTCTCTTAAAATAGAACAACTTCTTCCCTGGCCTATCTTAAGCCCTTTCAGCAAGCTTTATTGAAATCGAATCCAATCTGTTTGAGTTAGAGGGTCACATTTTTTATCTTAACCTGCGACGTTTACCTCTGATCGATAGTTGACAATAAAGCATCTTTTCTTTCATGTTCCCCATCCATTCTCCCTATTCTGATCAAAATTTTATCATGAGTATACGAGTTAATCTTAATTAAGATTATTAAGAAAATCAAGCATTTTTCCTCCTGATGGCCCTTAAGGAATACACCGACATTACTGCAGTTATACCTAGCTGCTTTCCCAAACTTGCTAAGCAACAGACAGACTGAGAAGGATAAACAAACAAACAAAAAAAAGCAAATCAAACACATAACTTCATCGTGCTTTTACGCTCAAGGTGGAAATCCTGGAATAGTCCCACTTAACACATTAGGTCACCGAGAGGTACATTTAAGGACAATGATCCATTTACATGTATGGGGCTCAAAATAATGAACAGCGACTCAAACACGTCTAAGTCCATGGTCAGTTTTTCAAAATCTAATTGGCATCTGACAAAGTTTCCAAATGGTGTACACTAACAATTGAGAGCTACTTTACCTGATGAGTACTCATACGATGAACACAATGAGCAGACTAAAGTAAGTTTTAGGAGCGTTTCCACCAAACGACCTGGTCAGTGGACAATTGCACTGTCTTCTTCCCATCCTATCCCTTTCTGGGGGAACACTGGATCTTTGTATACAGATTAAAGTGCCAGAAGAGCATTGCCGTGACAGAAACTACTCAGTCACATCTCGGAACAGACATTGGATATTATCCATCGTACTGATCTGTAGATATCCGAGAACCATCCTAGCCAAGACTGCCAGAGAACAATGGCGATGATTACTGCAGCAGTCTCTAGGAACATCTTGCCAAAACCATCTAGTTATCCATTGGATTTCTCCACCAGTTTCACAACCACTATGATGGCTGCGGGTCAAGGTCCAGGACAGGTCTACATTCAGTGCCTTCACTGCGAGGTACTCCCGGACTTTGCCATCCTGTTTGTCATTGTCAGTCTTAACAAGAGACTAGCATATGACGAATGTGGCACACTATATACATGCTTCTTTTTGCCATAGTACTTTTATGTACAGTATCACTATTTACATTAATAATCAAAACAATTTACAACTACTGTACAGTGATTCAAAATGCAGCATCTGAAATGTTCTGCCGTAACAGCTGCTGTGATGGTACGTGTTTAACCTATTAACTACTGGAATACAACTTGTAAAGCACCCAGCGAAAGCACGCCTTGATGTAATGATATGTTCATCATATCTTCTGTCAGCTCATTAACTGACAGGATAATCCCATACACAGTAAAACTAAGCGTCGAGCATTTGCCCCTGGTTGGAATACAGTACGAGAAATTTTCCCTCACAAAACCCAAACATGTAAAAACGATTGATATCAAAAGACTTTCTGGTATTTACAACCAACAAAATTTGCTTTCGACTTTACATTACAAAACCCAATAACAGCACTGACAAGAAGCGGTGTCAAGGCACACCGAACCCGTCCCCGGCAGTCATTTTAATCCTGAAATATACAATAAACACAACAGGATATCAAGTCAAAGATGTCACATATCAGATTTGGAATAAATTGGGAGGAAATTGACGATTTTATGCCCATTTGATTTTAGGCCCGACCCACCTGACACTGACCCCCCTAGCGCTAACTGGGGGGTGACCCCCTGATGTAATGAGGCATGCTAAAGGATGCAGATTTGAAAGATGCATCTTTAGGTTTTGGTTTCATGTCCATATGACGAATTTGAAAGGAGTAATGGCGTAAATACTATAACTTTTTTTTACCATTTTGGGGCCTACAGCCTTGGCCTACGCCCAGTTTGGCCCCAAATATAGTCGGGCGATCAGAAGGCCATAGCCCAACATCCCAGTAACTTTAGTCAAAATCGCACCAGTAGTTATCGAGTAAAGTTGTTAACAGACAGACCGACCGACAGACAAACGAAGTGAAAACAATATCCGTTCCCGAGTCCCTCCGGGGCGGGGACGGGTAATAACAGGAACACAGATAATGTACTGATGGTAGCACTAATTACATAAGAAAAATATGGCATCATTTGCACAAACACCATTACCCAAACAGAATTTCATCACCTTGATTCCACCAAGTTTTGAACTGTAATTTTCAGATGGAATACATAACATACTTTATGAATGATGAGGCAAATCACGACTATGCAGTAAAAATATGTGTCCGAGCTTAAGATCATGGCTACCATGGACCATGACACGTACAAAGCATATCATAGCATGTATAAACACTGATCATGATGCACAAGCACGCACGAACCAATGCACACACACACACACACACACACACACACACACACACACACACACACACACACACATACATGCAAACAGAGATCATGCCTCCTACACACAAAAACAAGACACAAACAAATCGTCCACACACACACACACACACACACATGCATGCACACAGAGATCATGCCGCCCACACATAAAAACAAGACTCAAACAAATCGTCGGACAACAAAAGGTTATGCCAAGCCATTCGCTGACCCGCCACACATAACGTGAGTGACTCATGGCGACCCGTGACTCAGCGTGTCAACAGTCCACAAGGAAGACAGGACACGAAGTGTAGAGCTGGGGGTACGCAGCATGAAGGTTAAGCTGTTGTTCTGACTCTCTCTCTCTCTAAATAAATAAATAAATAAATAAATAAATAAATCCCAATAACAACTAAAAAAAAAAGCCCCTCAAATTGAAAAATCCTAAAAACAAAAATTCGTAAAAAAGAGAAAATTCTCGGCCTCCCCAGGCCAGCGCCCCGCCCTGCAGCTGCCATGTTTATTATTTGCTCACAGTATTTACACAAGGCTTTTTATGCTCAGTGATTTCTGATTTGGCCCCAGGATTTTAAAGCAAACTTTATGCGCAGCCCCGCACCAGAACCCAGGCCAGTCCTAACCCATTCACTCGGTATCTGCTCATTTCAAGTCAGCACGAGTTTAGTTTTTACTCCGTCGAAAGTCTGATCAAGTTTATTTTTTGACTTGCTAGTTCATTTAATATTTATCTCGTCAGTTCATACGTCTGGGATAACTTGTAGCAAACTATGAACATGATGAGCTACGTGGTCAGGTTGGAAGCATAAGATATATAAACTTGATCATATCTGAGATAAATTATTACCCTTAATCAAACACGTCCCCGATGTGTAATCAGCTGGTGTTCCTATCGCTGCCTATAATTTGAACTAACATCCTGTTACGCTTAATAGGAACACCAGCTGATTACACATCGGTGACATGTTTGATTAAGGGTAATAATTTATCTCAGATATGATCAAGTTTATATATCTTATGCTTCCAACCTGACCACGTAGCTCATCATGTTCATAGTTTGCTACAAGTTATCCCAAACGTATCATTTATTTCAAATCACCGCACTTTAGTTATATCAAGATTATCATTTATTTCGCCAAGGTCATCATAGCTATATTTTTCCTCGTGCAATGTCAGATCATCATTTTTAAAAACTTAATAAAAAACTTAATATGTCTTGAAATCATAACATTACAGTTCTTTTCAAGGCGACTCAGTTTGATAGTGATAAAAAAGTTCTTATTAATTTCATATTTATATTTTGTTACTTTTAATACTAGTCAGTTTCTTAGAACTTATGTCTACGAATGGGCAACATGAATGTTTAACATAAGAGTAGAGGTCGTTTGGGATGCTATCATATTCTGCTCATATGCAGGCTGTACGTAACGTCACGAAAATAAATACATCCATGCCAGAAGCTTGGCTAAATCCAACTTAAATCCCTCGCAAAACCAGTCCAACTCTCGCTAATGATCACTAGTCAGCATTTTTGTAGTACACTCAATTTTTTTTTCTAAAATATGCAATAAATTACAGTAAGTCTTGGTAGCCTGGGGAAGTGATTCATTCATTCCTTTTTTTTTTTTTTTTTTTTTTAACAATTAAGACCAAGTCTTAAGTTTCAAAAAGTTCCCACTAGACTTTTTGTACGACAGGTGATCCCATTACCAGTTACATTCATTCTGACCATTTAAAACCAACAAATGAAATACAATTATTCCTGCATAATCTTTCATCCTGTTAAGCATAATCCTTATGCCATATAAACAAATATCAGGAAAACATTCTTACCTATAGCAGACCAACAACACACAGCATGATACTGTAACAAGAGTCAACACCAACACGCAGCCCAACTTACTGTACCAACTGAGCACACGAGAAAGAGAGAGAGAGAGAGACTGTAGACAGTGGAGTGTGACAAAGAGGACAGGCAGGGAAGCAAACGTCATTATCGGGAGGAAAATTTAGAAGGGGAGAGGAGAAAGGGAGGACAGAGGGAGGGAAGCTGTCTGTGTTGGTATTACTGACGCGTTATGGAGGTAGGGAGGGAGGGAGAGAAGGATTAAGGAACGCTGGAGGGAGGGAGGGTGAAATGAGGGGTTAGGGAGAGAGGAAGGGGAGAGGAGAAGGGTTAAAGAGAAAGGAGAGAGGGGGAGGGGAACAACAGGGTTATTGAGAGAGGAAGGGAGGAAGAGAAGGGTTAGGGAGGTAGGGAGGGAGAGAGAAAACGGTTACTGAGGGAGAGAAATGTTTGGCATGAAGGGAGAGAGGGAGAGAGACTTACAGTCAGGGAGGGAAGTAGTAAAAGAAGGGGGGAAGGAAGTAATGTAAGGAGGTAAGTAGTGGAGAAGTGGTAGGTAGGTAAGTAGTGGATGGGTAGGCAAGTACTGTAGGTTGGTTGGTAGCAAACGTGAAGAAAAGCAGAAGAGATTTGGAGGTAAGAAGGTCAGGATGCAAGAATTACGGAGGCAGAAGAGGTTGGTAAGGAAAGGGGAATGAGGGAGGTAAGTAGGGAAGGAGGAATGAGAGAGGCAAGTAGGTACGAAGGTAAGTGCGTAGGTAGGTAGGAAGGAAGGATAGAAGAGGAAGAACAAGAGAAAAGAGACGTTTGATAACCTCATTCACCCCTACCGTCTTGTAAGGGAAAAGAAATAATTATCTCTGGGAGAAGAGAAAACCCTGGAGGTCCCACTCTGGCTAAACAATGATCCGGATGAAGGACTACCCATGTGGAAATTATCGTGCTCTTAGGAAATAAATTATAGTTTTCTCTCACATGAAGGACGCACCCTCTCCCTTGGGAGCGGCCCTCGGAGGTCGCAACCGCCTAAAAAGTGATTGAAGTGAACGTCTACCAGTATCCAAAATTTGGTGTGCTTAAGTTAAAACTATAATCGTGCATAACCATTGCAGCATGAATCTTTGGGGGCCACCTCCAGCGTGCAGGCAGATCTTTGGGGTCCCACTCTGCCTCAAACATGGCCCAAGTGTAGATCCACTTCAATCAAAACTTTGTGTTCTAGGACACTAAACAATGACCCTGATCCGGAACCACGGGAGTCACTCCCTGGGGAAGGGAGCAGTTTGAAAGCCCACCCTGCCAAAAGCGATGTAAAACTGAATGTTTACTGTTATGCAAAATTTCGTCTTCCGTGCAAATGACTGATTGCGACCCCTGGTGCCGACCACATCCTCCCCGTGGACGCGGTAACTGGAAGTCCCACTCTACTTATTTGTCACACCGAAGCTTATCCACTGTCCAAGAATTATTGATCAAAAAAATAAAATAAAATCCGTGTCGAATGGCCAGCAGAAACCCCACCCTTCCTGAAACCAGCATTACAGTGATATCATCAAAATCGCCTAATTTCTCAGCGTCAAGACAACAGTTTCATATTCAGTTTATTGCCAGACACTTTTACTGAGCTAAGTAATGAGGGGAGACGCTGTCTTCGTTATCCCTTCACCATCAAAAAGTCTTTTCATTCACTTGTTTTTTGAACATGAGTACTTGCGTACTGTGGTTTGCGGTAGACTGTCTTATAACAGTATCCGATTAATAATGGCTGGTAAGAGAGAAGCAAGCTAATAAAAGAGCATCGCTCTGAAATATTTACGCAAATTTTTAAAGTCTGAGTGGTAACCATTTATTTATGGCTTGTTGATACCTTCCTTGCAATATTTTTTTTTCTCCTTAATTCCAAATTGTTCAACAGACTGATGGAATTAATATGAAGCTCCAATAACTTCTTTATCAGATTGTATCTTGAATCATTTTTGTACAGACAGGCAAAGTCATTTATACTGCGAGGGACCTCTCTGACAGAAAGGGCTGAGCCTATATTACTCTGATAATTTTTAGTGGATATGTGCTTTCTTGTAAACAGTGAAAAATTTTTATAACGGCTTGTATTGCAACTATTCTGATAAAATAAGCAATGGGAATGAATGAATTCTCGGCAGACACTTTCACTGGCCAACTCTGCGATCAAATTTCCATTAGAGTCTGTCAGGCTGTGTAAAAGTTTACTGAAGAATGTAAATGACAAAGATATCGAAATTCCGTACACAGTAAAACATGCTACTATGTAATAATGACACCATCCTACTTCGTTCAGTAACACTTATCTTAATTACTAAACATACACCGTAGGAGAGAGAGAGAGAGAGAGAGAGAGAGAGAGAGAGAGAGAGAGAGAGAGCTAATTATATAGTGGTCCAAGGCACTAGGCACTGAGGTCAGATGTTCTGTGCATCGGCAAGGACCCCTAAGATGAGAATGGAAGTTTTTCGATCATGAAATTCCACGAAGAGTCTTTAACAATCACCTATCTTATAATATTCTGAAATACGGCAGCCTAGCTTTGGTACCTAGCATCTCGCATGCAACCTTGTTAGTTGAATGTCAGTATTTGAAAAGTATGGGCTTGAAACAGAGACATTCATATTCAACTTTTTGACCCATATGTTTCTCCTTCCGTGATCATGTAACTACTTTTTTTTTGTCTCTACCATGACTTAGGAGTCAATTTCAAGACCTTTGGCGACGTGTGTATGCTAACCAAAGACACGTAGATAAGAATAATTCCAATTCAAGTGTCATTTGAATAACACCTTAACTCAGAAATGAAGCTGAATTGTATAAGCAAGTGGACTAAAATTCGAAGGAAATATGAAAACCATGAGAAACGTCTAAACAACCACTGGCAGGCAACAAACTATGGACTGGACAATGTTTGTACTCACATATGTTGATCTGCATACTGGATAACCATTTACCTGAAACGAAATAACGAAAACTATATTACATTAGACTTCCATAATGTTTTTATTTTTTTTAATTCACGTGTAATATATTATAAAGAAATTCTCAACAAATATTAGTTTACATTTTCTACAGTACAGTGTGTGTCATATATCACACTGTTACTCCAGTGTGACCTAATTCTTAGCTGCTGAAATATTACTGGTCAACATTGTAGACAGTGGTAACTGAAGTTGTTAGTACACACAGTCAAATAGTATCTTTAGTCAGGTGGTCGTTGGTTTCACAATGAACTTTGCTGCTCTTAACTTTTTCATTTTAAGGCAAACAGTTTAAAATGACAGCTCTTCATACATGTATAAATTTCATATTCTCCCTGGTAGTGATAGTAATAACAGGCATACACATAAAAAATGACTGAAGACCATTTTCCAGTGTCTCGTACATGGTTTCAAAACATACAAACATGAAAGTAATGGGATACTTTTTGACTGTGTGTACTTATGAACACTAGGGGAAAGGAGTGCAGCCATCACGGGTAGTATCACCCACATGATGCAAGTTCCCCCACTGTCTAAAGATCTTGAAATCTAATTGATAAATGCATCTCAGTATAGTGTAAGCAGATTATAGTGTTCAGTAATGTATAATGTCGAATTCAGTCACTAGAAACACTACAGTCGGCTGGAAAAGGCATGAACAGTAGAATGTACGGTCAAACTAAACACTTCTGGATGGCACATCAGCGAGTCGTGCAACCAAGTGTTGTACAGGTTACAATTTAGGACTAATTATGTCCCTAAACCTGACAGTCTTCAGTATCCTTTACTGCTTGAAGTAATTCCTTCTTACATATACGCTATAATGCAGGTGGAAGATTTCTTTAAATCAATTAGTTACAATAGTTTGTAAAAATTAATAACACTGATAATTCAGAGGATTATTATCATACAACACATATGAGTTAGGCATGTCACATAGGAGGTACCTTTCAAGTAACTCTAGACATGCTGCCTAGTAAATGTGTAACCGATCTCAGTGACCAATATTGTGGCTACCTCTTCAAACTTTACTAACAACTTAAACTTAAATATTAAACTCCTGGTAACCCGATTAAAAAAAAAAAAAAGGAAAGGAATAAACATGTTGTATTTTGCAGTGCCTTCAATGATAAACCCCAATTACTTGAAGTTATACAACATAAATCGGTATATTACAAAGCAGATATATCTGAGTTCATTTTTTGTGACGAATAAAGAAAAAGGGGGGGGGGGCAAGTAAGACCAATTCAATCAAATTTAGTTCTAGATTTCCAGTTGGTCTAGTTAGAAAAAAAAAAAAAAAAAAAAAAAGCTAAGTGTAGACTACATTCCACCAGTTGTTGAGAAGTAGCCTGATGACAGACAAGCAGCGCCTCCACATATAGTACATACGGGAATTGATCTTCTCCGAGAGATAGTGACAGCAAGATTTAACCCTTCCACACATAGGCAAATTACGAATGGGAAGAGTATACGTAGCAAGCTGGATGCAGGGTACAGTGCAAAAAGTCCTCTTGGCAATGTTGGTGTATCAGAAACTGAAAATTTTATTGGTG
This sequence comes from Coenobita brevimanus, assembly GCF_032717465.1. Lineage (NCBI taxonomy): Eukaryota > Metazoa > Arthropoda > Malacostraca > Decapoda > Coenobitidae > Coenobita > Coenobita brevimanus. The sequence continues at coordinate 7,902,342 of NC_137023.1, read as the reverse complement.
GAACGTACAGGGGGCGAATATATATAAATAATATATGAATGATCACAAAGTTAATCCTCTCAGTCCAGTGACATTTTTATCTTATTCTTTCTATACTGAGACGGCTGTATTTAGCCTAGAGGAATTATTTCAAATGAAAGAGATTAGATATAGAGTCTTATTTAACCTGTTCACTGATAGACATCACTATAAAGCTGAATAAAATCGTCTGCAGGTGGCAAGAATGTATAATAAAAGGATCAGGTTTACAATGACTGCCACAGCGCTCACATATTCCAAACAATCTGGGCAAGTGCATCAGGAAAGGATTAAGCTACCACTGAATCACCTCTCTCTCTCTCTCTCTCTCCTGCTTTCCCTCAATGCCAGCGTCACATATTAATCCTCTCCTTCCTACCCCTTCATCTCCCTCCTCCCTCCTGTCATTCACCTGTCATCCCTACTCCTCTACTATTCTCTCCTCATCTGTATATACACACAATCTTCCTCTCCATCTGCCTACATTGAAATATTACTTTTTGATTCCCTCCCGGCATTCTTCTGTCATTCTTCTTCCTTTCATAGTCTCAACGAATGATCGACAGCAGGCTGAGGTGGTGAAGAATCATACTAGAAAACGTACCGTCCATTATATTCTTCCTGTCTTCGGACGAAAAACAGCTCCACGAGACTCTTTGGAGTGGCTAGATTTTACCTTCATTAACTTCAGCATGAGAAGCCATTAATAATTTAAACAAAACAGTATGAAAATAGCATGAATATAAATAACACCTTAACACTGAGGAAGTTATTCTTGCACTGATTTTCAAAAAGAGCTCAAGACTTGTCACCAAAAATATTTCTCCATCTTTCTGCCAATCTTTAACTGTCTCATCAGGAGCTAGGCATACTGGTCTAAATGTTTAAGGCGAAATTGCCGGTCATGTATTCCTGAGTGGCCCTTTGTTCACGTGAAACCATTTGGCTTCTCATTCAGTGTTTAAATTTCCGGAATGCTGCACTACATCATGTGAGTGGATGGTAACACAAAAATTTCTTTGCTAATTCCCTCACACCAATCATTGATAAAACCTCGGCATATTCAGTATGAATTTTGCAGACATTGGTGCTCAAGTAGGAACATGTGTAAGTGTGTGAGTGTTACGTGTAAGGGTGATTCTGGTCCTCGAGAAGCTACTGGTTAGTTTATTTCCACGGTTAGATACAGTATATACTAAATGATAACGGAAAACAAAATGGAGAGGAGAAAGTGTGAGAGAATGGGAGTATGGATGGGGTATATGTGCAGCAGTAGGTGAGAATGAGAGGGCAAAGGAAGGAGTATGTATAGTTGTGAGTAAAAGATGGAAGAAGAGCATAAGACAGTATGGATCAGTTGGGTCAAGGATTGTGTGGGTAAAGTTGAAAGTTGGAATACAAATGTGGGCAATTGTGTGTGTGTATGCGCCAACGCAAGATCGTGCTAGAAGAGTGAGAGAAGAGTTCTGGACAAATGTAGAAGTGAGCATGGAAAAGTTTATAAGCAATGAGAGAATGTTTTTGATCGGTGATATGAATGGTAAAGTTGGGAATGTGAAGGTGGATGGAATAGTTGGTGAGTGGGGTGTGCCTGCTGAGATAGATGAGAATGGGAGTGCGTTAGTGGACATTTGTGCTGGGAGGGGGTTGGTGATAGCCAATACCCTCTTCAGGCATAAAATGATCCACAGGTATACATGGCGAGTGATGCGAAGGGTGGGTGATGAACTGAATGAAAGGAAGGCAATGATTGATTATGTGTGTGTGGATGAAAGGATGTGAAGGTGTGTAATGGATGCAAGAGCTTATAGAGGTTGGGGGAGTGGACTTTCTGACCACTACTTGGTGGTGGCCAGAATTAGGATTCAAGTAAGATGGAGGAATAGAAGAAGGGAAAGACGAGAGGAAGGAGTAGTTGCAAGGAGAGTGGAAAGGTTACAAGAGGATGAGAAAAAGGCAGAGTATAAGAGAGAAGTGGAGGAACGATTGGGCAAATATGAATTGGAGCAGATGGGAGACGTGGAAGGTGTGTGTAGGATATTTACAGAAGAAATATGTGCAGCATGTGATGTGGTGTGTGGAAGGAAGAGAAGACGGAGGGGGGGTGCAAGGAACAGCATGGTGGACTGAAGAGGTGAGACAGGCTGTGGCACAAAATAAGAAAGCATACAATGAATGGATGAGAAATAGGGGCGTGGAAGAAGTTGAGAGGCGGAAGAGAGAGTTATATGTAGAAAGAAAGAGAGAGGTGAAAAGATTAGTAAGAGAGAGTAAGAAGAGAGTGGATGAGGAATTTGGAAGGAATTTGAGTGTAAAGTGGAGGGACTGTAAGAAAATGTTCTGGAAAGAGGTGAAAAGAGTAAGACAGGGTGGAAGTGAAGTTAGCAGGGGAGTGAAAGATAAAAATGGTAGATTACTAGTGGAGAAGGGAGAAAAAGTGAGCAGATGGAGAGAACACTTTAAGGAATTGTTGAACATAGAGGATGGAAGTAATGCGAGTATAAGTGGCTGGGGAATGGCTGGGAGAAGGAGGGAGGTGAGAAGACAGGGAGAAATCAGTAGGATAGAAGTTGTGGAAGCAATGAAGAAAGTTAAATCGGGGAAAGCCCCAGGAATTGATGGAGTGTGTGGTGAAATGCTGAAGCATGGGGGAGAGATAGCAGTAGAATGGATGTGGAAGATGTGCAGATTGGCCTGGGAGGAAGGTAGAGTCCCGGAGGATTGGAAGTCAGGTATGATTATTCCCTTGTACAGAGGAAAAGGGGAAAAAGAAGTGTGTGGTAATCATAGGGGCATTTGTCTTCTTAGTATAATAGGGAAAGTGTATGGTAGGATACTTATTGACTGAGTTAGAGAAAGAACAGAGAAATTAGTTGGAGAAGAACAGGGAGGCTTTAGGAAGGGAAAAGGTTGTGTAGATCAGATATTCATTCTTAGATCTTTAGTGGAAAAGTTTCTAGAGAAGGGAAAGAAGTTGTATGCGGCTTTCATGGATTTGGAGAAAGCATATGACAGGGTGGATAGACAAGGATTCTGGAAAGTGTTAAGAATATATGGCGTAGATGGGAAGTTGTTGAATGCTGTGAAGAGTATGTACGATGGTGCGAAGGCTGCAGTGCGTGTGGATGGTGAACTAAGTGAATTTTTCTCTTTGAAAGTTGGGTTGAAACAGGGATGTGTCATGTCTCCATGGTTGTTCAATCTGTTCATGGATGGGGTAATAAAAGAGGTACAAGGTAGGGTAGTGGATGTTGGAGTGGCCCTGGTGAGAGAGGATAGTGTTTGGAAACTCCCTGTACTGTTGTTTGCAGATGATACTGTGTTGTTGAGTGAAGACGAAGGGGAGCTGCAAGGCTTGGTGGATGAGTTTGAGAGAGTGTGTAAGAAACGGAATCTAAAGGTGAATGTAGGGAAGAGTAAAGTGATGGTTTTTGAGAGAGGTGAAGTCAGTGAATGTACAGCGAGGTTGAATGGTGAGGAATTGGAAAATGTGAGTACGTTTAAGTACTTGGGTAGTGTGATGAGTAAGGATGGAGGTTTGGAGGGTGAAGTGCTTGAAAGGGTACAGCAGGGAAGAAAGGTTGCTGGTTCTTTGAAAGCAGTGATAAGAAACAGGGAACTGAGCATGGAAGTAAAAAAGTTACTACATGACAGTATTGTGATACCAACTCTAACATATGGAAGTGAAGCTTGGACGTTGTTGGAAGGACACAAGTCAAGAGTGAGAGCAGTGGAAATGAGTTATTTAAGAGGAGCCTGTGGAGTCACATGGAGAGACAGGCTGACGAATGAGGATATAAAGGAGCTTTGTGGTGTGGATGTGGATGTGATAGGAAGCGTTAGGAGGAAAAAACTGAGGTGGTTTGGCCATGTGGAGAGGATGGAGGGTGAAAGACTGACGAAGAGAGTGTATGTGAGTGAGGTGGAGGGGGGAAGAGGGAGGGGGAGGCCGAGGATGAGATGGAGGGATGGGGTTGAAAGGTATATGAGAGAGGGGGATGTGAGTTGGGAGCAGGGCAGTGAAATGGCGGGGGACAGGGCGACTTGGAGGCGATTTGTTTGTGGCCACCCCAAATGGGATTGAGGCGTCTGGCAATAGATAGATAGATAGATAACGGAAAAATTTTGAACCACACTAATTTGACAACGATTTTATTCGTCGAGTCGCGCTCATTAATTCCCTTTAAGCCCTTGATTTGCTATTCAATGAAGTCATAATGCAATCAAGTTTATTGATGTTGAACTACTTGATACCATTTCATTAGGTGTTGGCATCCATTACACTATTGACACTCCGAATTGTTAAGGGGATGATCAAACCCATTCGAGTTATGGTAATTAATTCAGCAAGACCTATTATATTACCTACAAATTCTTGGATAAAGTTTGTTTCCCTTATGTTTCACCTGGCATATAAGTTGTGGACCTGGAGGGAAATAAGGTCAGTGTGTGCCCTACTACTGGGAGACTATTATAACTTGGCAATACTCTCTCTCATAATTACCCTCGTCCAGTCAATAAGCGGTTTATACAAGACGCAAAGATACTACCAAAGCACAGTTTGACTATTATTATTACGGTACGTATATACTTTGTAAAATCTCATCAATTCTTAGATGCTGTATATGAACTGTTGGTGGTAACTTTAAATCTAACCGTGTCCGTCGAGAGGTGGCCTGCAGTTCTAATGGACCCAGGTTCAAATCCCGGCTGGGGCGGGTAATAGTTTAAGGATTTGAATTTAATTAAATCAGGCTTTACTAATCTACTAGAAGACCTGTCGACATGTCGTAAAAATACCCCCGCTAATACCAATACACCAGTCCTGTATGAGACAGCCCTAGCATGTATTCAATATGGACGGTGGGTGTTAGCGCCGAAGTGGTGACATGTATGGTATGTAGGAGGACTGCTGGGCCTTGATAGCAGGCTGTGAAGCAGATGCCCAGAGTCGGACACACACACACACACACACACACACACACATACACACACACACACACACACACACACATACACACACACACACACACACACACACACACACATATATATATATATATATATATATATATATATATACATACATATATATATATATATATATATATATAGATGACGTATGCTATTTTGCTCTTGGTACTTTCTGAGGTTTTTGTTCGGTTTACAAGAGACTCATTGAACTGGGGATGTGAGACACTGTGTTCATTAATCACTGAAGTACGAGAGGTCTTTACAAACATGAACTAAATCGTCTAAGAGGAGAGAAAAATTCCGGAAGCATTCAAGGCTAGATCACGAGGTCAACTTCAGGGTTAGAATAGGTCGGTCTGTAGATATCCACCCCCCCTCCTGTCTTCCCAGAATCACGTCAGCTTGTGAGTCCACTCATGCTGAAAAGTGTCGCATAGTGGCGTTATTAATTAGTCTTCTACACGTCCGGCGTTCCGAATTAATGAAGCTAATTTTAATGTTTATTTTTGCTAGGTCTTTCTTGGTTCCCACACATCTTTTGGATAGTGTATTGTGACTACTGACCACAATCGTATAGTTTTTTTTTTTTTTTTTCCAGGAGTCTCTCTCTCTCTCTCTCTCTCTCTCTCTCTCTCTCGCTTTTTCCTTCTTTCTCTCCCCCTTCTCTCTCTCTCATCTTCTGAACGTTCAATGTACATATCCTAATATGGAATATAGAGAAAAATGCACAGTACAAACAATTTCATAATCGTGAAGTAAGATACAAAAGCCCACACTGGCAGACGAAAAAAGATGTATTCCAAACAGCTTCGGCGACAGCTGTCTCCCTCATCAGTGGATCTGCTGACCATGAGTGGTCTTTCTTCGTCTGCCAGTGTGGGTTTTTGTATCCTATTTCATGGTCACGATAGTATGACTCTTCAGCCATTGTGAAGTAAAGTGTTTTTAGTGTTCAAACAACCAGCCTCACTGCCAGCCAAGGCACAACATTTTCTGGGGGGGGGGGGTGCGTCTCACGTTGCGTTCCATGTCACTAGAGTATCTGAACATTTCTCAAGGGAAGAGCTTATCATTCCTACTACTGAACTACCATACCCATTTGAGAAAAGTACCACGGTAATGAGGGGGTTACTTCGTCACTCGCATAAGGGCACATTGTTTTTCGGCCACCTCATGACGATTATATTAAGCTTGGGATAAACATATAGAGCTCAGATGGGTTAGAAACAGCCTTCACCAACCCCTTCACTACTCGGGGACTCTCAAAACATTGTTGGAAAGGGAAAAAATAATATATAACCAAATTAATGGTACTGGAAGTGAAAAAGAAGACTACTGCAGCTCAAATACCCTTCCAGTCTGAACAAATGCGTCAGCCAGTAGCAGGAGTATAATATACTGTATAAAGCATCAATACGCTCAGCTGGGCAATCATCATCAACCATCTCGGGCTACATGTCTTCATTAACCACCTCACGGCCAGGACAGATTGGGTATTGTATTCCAGCAAACGGGAACCGACTTGATTCAGATGGAAATAAGTATGCACGTGGAAAGCGTTAAAACTCTAAATAACCATGGTATAATTAGAACTCATTTACTCCATATCAGTTAAGGCCAGATGATTTTATACTGCTAAGTGGGTCACAGTGAAATAGCACTGAAAGCCTAGTTACATCGAGGCATAAATGTGTAATTATATCAACGAGAGAGAGAGAGAGAGAGAGAGAGAGAGAGACACACACACACAGACAGACAGACAGACAGAGACAGAGACAGAGACAGACAGACAGACAGACAGAGACAGACAGACAGACAGAGACAGAGAGAGAGAAAAAAAAATTCCTGGTAAACATGGAAACGAATTCCTTCAATATGAATATCGTTCATTTAATTCCTATTTGAAACTCTCTCTCTCTCTCTCTCTCTCTCTCTCTCTCTCTCTCTCTCTCTCTCACTCTGTCTCACCTCACTGACTTCCACTGCTACCGCCTTTTCACTAAAATTCCTTCCTTCCTTCCTTCTGCCCAGGTACATTCAGTCGCTCCATCCTTCTCTTTTATTATCCCTCCTTCATTCCTTCCTTCCTTTCATCTTTACTCTTGCTTTCCTTCCTTTCATCATTAACTTCTCTTCAACACTTTCTGTAAACCCATTCTGTCCTTGTCCTTTTCTCCTTTTCACTGTTTGTTGTTATTCGTTATTTCTCACCTAATTTGTGTGTTTGTATAAAGTCTTTCTACATTCATCTACCCACATTCCTCTGCCAACATCCACCTCTCCATTTTCATTTATCTATTCAGCTTTTGTTCATCTATCCATCAATCCATTTTTCCGTCTGACTGTTCATCTGTTTATCTTACTATACATCATATTCCAGTCTGACTCCATCTGTCTGTCTGTCTACACATCCATCCATCCATAGATCCACCCAACCATCTTCCTATCCGTCCAACCATCCACCCACTCACCAATCCATCTGTCTGTTCGTCCTACCATCCTTCCACCCATCCATCCAACCATCCATTCATTCATTTTTCTCTTTATTCTTCACTGCATTCATGCATCCATCCATTCATCCATGAGTCCATCCATCCAGCCAATCATCCATTCCTCTATCCATCCATCTTTCTGTCTCTCCATGCATTCATCCAGGCACCTGTCTACCCATTGATCAACAAACTATCCATCTATTTGTTCATCATTTCATCCATCTATCCATCGACCCACCCAGCCATCTCTTTTGATGACCATTCCTTCCCTTTTTCGTCTCTTCCCCTTATATCATCTTGCTTTCAATCTGCTCTTAAATCTTATTGCCCATTCAGCCCCAAATCTCTTTCCTTACTGTAATCTAACTCCCACCCTTACTTTCCTCTCTTTATCCTGTCCATATCATACCCTTAACGCCTTCTCGTTCATTCACTTTACCTCTTAACTCTTGCTCTCCCTCTCTTCCTCACCTTTCTCTTATTGATTTACCTACTTTTACTCTGCATATAAATTCACGTTTATTACCCTTCTCCTCACCCTGTAAGTGTACGTAATCTATATAAATACTCTCTCTCTCTCTCTGTCTCTCACAGGGACACGCAATTTTAAATAAAAGGAAGTGTACGGCCATGAGACATACCTGAAAATTGTGGTGAAGGGAGCGGAACAGAGTGAGAGGGAAGAGGAGGGGTGAAGGTGGAAAGGAAGGTATTGACAGAGAAAGAAAGAGAGAGAGAGAGAGAGAGAGAGAGAGATTTTACACACACACACACACACACACACATATATATATATATATATATATATATATATATATATATATATATATATATATCCCATTGGATCCCACGGGTGCTGGGCGAGGCATGGCACTGGGTGGGTACTAAGCGTACCGCCCTCCGCCTATCGGCTCATAGTCGCGAAGCTCATAGGTCCCTACCCGGGGGTTCCCTACTTTATAAAGACTTGAAAAATCCCAATTCTGTCCAATATTCCGGACACTGGGCTCCAATGGGATATATGAGAGAGAGAGAGAGAGAGAGAGAGAATCACTGTCGACCTCATACCTAACACCCTGCCTACGTCCCGACGTCCTTCCCTGCCTACCTTCCTCCCTACAATCCTCTCTTTCTACTTGCTTAACTTCCTATGCACCTCCATTCTTGTTTTTCCTGCCTACCAACATGCCTACTTCCCTGCCTACCTACACTCCCTTGAGAACTTCCCTATAAACTTTGCCAACCTCCCTACATACCTACCTCTTTGCCTGTCTACCTTACCTGCTTATATACCCACCCGTCTCCCTTCCTGCCTCTATACTTACCTACATCTCTACTTACCTTCCCTCCGATCTCATTAGTTCCCTTCCTGTCAGCCTCCCTCCCTACCTCTCTCACTCCCTACCTGCCTGCCTACCTCCCTATCCACCACTCCATCTACATACCTTCCTACCTACTTACCTCCCTGCCTTCCTAGCTCTCTACCTACTTATCTCCCTGCCTTCCTAGATGCCTGCATACTTACCTACCCCTCTGCGTGCCTCCACCACCTAATGAGCTAACGACACAGGCGCGTATGTAAAGTTTTTTTTTTGCAATGTGTCGGTGTCTTTTGGTTGGTATCAGAATTGTGATGAGGGCAAAGATTACTGCATGGTGAAGACGCTTTCCAAGTGGGCAGATTATGCATATTTTATTTGTAAACAAAAACATTTTTGGTCATTGTGACCTTTTAGTCGCAATGAGCGCTCTGACCATTCCGACGGGGAAACACGATCAGGTGCAGACAACATTTTGAACCTTTAGTCGTCAAAATAGGTCAACAACTGCGGCTGTTAAAGCTGCGTATGGACGGACGGAAAACTGCGAATCAAGCTCAATTATATTGTGTATATAAGAGAAAATTAACGCTTTAACCATCTGTCTCATATATATATATATATATATATATATATATATATATATATATATATATATAATCTCATCAGCCGTTTGTGTGTCCACTGCAGGACCGGCCTATCCCGACCGAAGTGGGGACGATTCAGCCAATGTATCTCTACCAAGTGGCTTAGGTTGTCTAGTAGAGATTGTATGTGGGGTGAGAAGTGCTTGTAAGTGTAATTGTAGTGTTGGAGTGGCTTTGGATGTGTGTGTAGTCTGTGAACCAAGTGTAATCGGCCCGCGCAAGCCGACTGAGTGCAAGCATACTTTATAGTATGCGACATTAGTTCAACCACAGCACCCCTTGTGTCCGCCAATGCAGTACGTGGCCAGAAGAACTCTCCCAAAGTTTATTAACCTGGCGGGGCGCGAATTCTCGTTCTTCAGTGTACGAAAACGCACACTTTACCACTGAGGCTTCTATATATATATATATATATATATATATATATATATATATATATATATATATATATATATATATGTATATATATAATCGTACTGAATGGTTTAATAAATAATACTTCCAGTGCATTTAAAAAGTGAGGGATATCGAAGGTGACTAAGTCGTTCGCATCGTTTGTATGGATTAATTATTAAAAAAGGAAGAAACAATGGATGGGAGCCTCCGAAATTCATTACATTAAAAAACGTTCATGAAGGGCAATGCAGTACTACAATCACTGTTTTCGAGGTATCAGTGACACAGGACTTAACAGACTGGAAGGGAAAAAAGTGTCAGGGGTGAATACATCAATATATAAATACAAATCGCTAAGATGCAGAGAAACCTTCTAGATATTGGAGACTACAGAGTCCGTCTCTCTCTCTCTCTCTCTCTCTAAATTCATCAGTTTCACTCTCCCTGTCGCCTTTTTGCGTTCTGTATTTAGTTTTTTTTCCTATTTCTTTTTGTTCTTCCCCTCCCTCTGTTCTATCCAATGACACTTCCAGTTATTGCTGTTTCTCTCTCTCTCTCTCTCTCTCTCTCTGGAAAAGCCACCGGCTCCCCTTCCCCCTCTCTCAGGCTCTCCTTCAAAACTTTTCACTCTCCAGTGCATGAATGCTTCCCTTACCTCCACCGACCTTCATACATTTCTCTCTCTCTCTCTCTCTCTCTCTCTCTCTCTCTCTCTCTCTCTCAATAACTTTCTTCTAAACTTCTCTCTTCCGCGTGCCTGTCTGCCTCCTCCCTCATGCCATTCTTCCAATGTCCTTCGTCCTTCCACATTTCCTCATTCTTCCTTAACATTTTTCACAGTTCTCTCTCTCTCTCTCTCTCTCTCTCTCTCTCTCTCTCTCTCTCTCTTTCCTTACCCTTTTCCCAACTGACTTTCATCAGTTAATTAACTCCTTCCATCACCCAATCCACACTGACACAGAAACAGACGTAGAAAAACAGACACACAGACACATGAGCTTATCTACCTATCTATCAATATATCTATCTATCTTTCTCTCTCTGTCTCTGTCTGTCTGTCTGTCTGTCTCTCTCTCTCTCTCTCTCTCTCTCTCTCTATAGGGGGAGGCGGTGACAGCCGGTATAGAGGTGGCCTGCTGTCCTAATGGACCCCAGTTCCAATCCCCTCCATATTTCCTCCCAGTGTGGAGACACATATTCCTAACAGGAACCTATTTTCTCCCATGGACGTACAGTATATCAGGCATGGATCTGTTTTTACACAACTGGCCTATTTTTCCCATAAACATGTTCTCTACATGGACCTATTTTACCCAGACACCTGTTCTCCCATGGACTTATTTTCTACCCAGGGGGTGAAGCTTACACCCCACATGGACTTATTTTTTTTCCATAGACCTGTTTTTCCTTGGTAATACTTTTAAGCTTTGGATCTCATCTACCTTTTGGTCGCACTTTCGACGAACCTATTCACACGATGGACCTATTTCCCACATAAAACATACATACCCAGTATATATTACCTCATCAACCAATTTTTCCTCTGCGAGTTACATTTGTGTACTTCTCCAAGGGCCCTTTCTCCCCACGTGGACCTACTTACCAATTCCCATGGACCTACTTTCCATCCACGAAGGTGTTTCTGGTCTTCACCTGTTGTCCTGATTCTCACTCACTGGAAACATATTCCTAAGGGACGTCTTTTCCTCCGTGGAAGGCACTAACTATTCCTAAGGAATCTATATCCTTTAAATGGGATGAATTACCAATTCCCACAGTGGAATGTATGTATTGTCTACCTACCTATTTATCCGGAGTTTTATCTAGCTATCTACCTACCTACCTACCATCTATCTGAAGTAATGTAACCCCATCTTTTCACCTATCTATCCATCAGTTCATTCGCCAATCCTTCCATCATCTACCTATCTGCTTATCCATCTATGTATCTATCTACTGACACCCTGGCACAGTACCTTGTGAGGGGGTGCCCCATCAGAAGGACCCCACCTGCGTCTCTGCCCCTACACAGTACCGACCATCACCACACACAACCACCATCCCATAAATATTTTGAACACACACACACATACGCATTTCAGAAGCAGAAATTTATTACATGGGAAACAGGTACACATTTCTCAGGCTGTCTACACTCTTTTATTCAGCTAAGATAGAGTTTCTTGCAATGAAGCGGGCAATGCAAGTTGTAAATAACCAACCAGTACGAAAGGTCATCACCGAGCTAAAAGAAAATGAGATGGTATATACTCGTGTGTGTGTGTGTGTGTGTGTGTATATATATATATATATATATATATATATATATATATATATATATATATATATATATACACATAAAGCAGGTCAAGCCAGAAAAGAAAAAATCCAGTATCTGCAGGAGGAATAAAATATAACAGACATCACTGCTGAAAACGTTAACCTCTTCAATGAGGTAAAGTTCTTTATATTTAGTTTCTTTTTTTCCTCCTCCTGACTTTGATCAGTTTTGACACAACTGTTCTGGGTGAACAAATTAAAAATACCCTTCATGAAACCCTCCTTAGGACAACATGCCTTCCCTAGAGTGACCTCACTTCTGTGGCAGCATTTTCTATTTTTTATCTTGCCAGTTTCAAGAGTTTGCTCTATTTAAGGAACACCTCTCATACTGAAAAGGTACGTGAAGTTTTTGCCAAACTCATTCAGTTCCAAAAGTCTCCCTGAAGTTAATAAAATTATCTGAAGGTAGGAAAAATAAAATTAAAAGCCGTTCCCGTGGTGAAAAAGTTAAGGTAACCACCCTCACATAATCTACTTACTGTTTTTTCTGCCGTACACCAGGTGACACTATTAGGAAGTTTGGCCAGTTAGCTCCTGCAGCCCCAGGACGAAGTTTCATTTTAATTCCCTGTTTCCTCACGATTTTATCAAATTTCGAAAAGTATTTTGAACTGGAGGGGCTGAATAGAATTCATTAACTTCACTTTGTTCGAGATGTTGTTCCCAGACTTAATACAATCGTCTGTAGATGACAAGAATGACACTAAATATGACGTAAGGATAGTGAATAATTTAGCCCCTTCACTCCGATGACGTCGTTTTCATTCTTGCTACGGCTCAATATTTTTCATCTTAGACGAGAATTCTGGGACCAATAGAATGAGATTTGCCTTAATTAACTCTTTCACGTAATAGAGGTTTGTCACATACTGAACGTATAGACAACAGCAATAATGAAGTAGAAAATATGTTACCAGACCGACGAAGCAAAGGGATACCTTACACTGTTTTCCTCCCATAAATCCAATGATGTCGTGCGAAAGTTTATTTTTATCAGCTCCAGGGCATGTCACACTGAAGGGGTTCACGAAGGCAACCTTAACCCCTCCAGTTCGGTAAATCTCTCCAGGTCTGATTAAGGTTGTCTGAAGGCAGCAAGAACACACTTCACCCATTCAGCCCGGTGACGTCCATTTTACCGCTGACTGGAGGAATTAAATATAGAATTCATCACCATCACTACTGTACATCTGTCTTAAGTTTAATGGAGTCGTCTGGATGTAGTTGGAATTAAAAAGCATGTTATCATATTGAAGGTGGTCGCATGGATCTTATAAATCAAATGCGGTGCTGGAGAGGGATGCCTTCACGTGGCGGCACCAATATAAGAGGGTGGCTCCACTGCTCTGTTATATAAACGTCTCTTTACTCAGTACCTATCCCCTGAAAGGAGGATGTTGGGCTGCAGGAGGAGGGGAACTTCAGCCTGCAGTCTACTGGGTTCACGTTTTCGATTATCCAGGGGGCACAATAACAACTAGGCTGCTGAGGTAAAAATGGAAAATAAACCACTTCCAACCATTGACGTACTCCTAAATCAATCATTCTATTTCTAAATTATTTTATTTACCGTAGGATGGATTTCTCGAACTAGTGGGGTTAGACACAGCCTTCAATAGTCTCTCCTATACCCAGGGCTCGCCTAAGCTGAAAATAATTGACACGAAGTAGCATGATTATCTAGAAATGTCGTGACTGCAGTGAAGGTATTAAGAGCTGCACCAATAACAATAAAAAAAATGCCGGGAAACAACAGAAGCTGAAAGTGCAATGACAGTTGATAGACAGGCTATGTGGACAGAAACCCAGACAGAGGTACCTGCTAGATAAATAGAGACTGATATATATAATAGGTATAGAAAGATAGAAAAGACTAAAACAGATATATAGAGAGTAGACACAGACAGACAGACACAGAACAGACAGAGATATAGTAATAGAGGAACATAGAGACAGAGACAGACAGACAGACAGACAAATATTACTAAAAGATAGACATAGAGATGGACACACAGACAGCAGAAAAACAAAATACAGGAGGATAATGAACAGTAAATATACATATATATTTAGTAACACAGACACTTAACAAGATGGATTGTATACAATCAGGCGCAGACAGATAAGATATGCAGGCAGAGAGAAGATACAGACATGAAATAAACAAAAACTAAGGACCATAACAGTTAACAGAATGACAGTAGAGATGTTAGACAGACTGAAATTACACAAACAGTATTGCAGAGAAACAATGCAGATAGACTGTAGTTAATGTTATTAGATACACTGCCCGTAAATACAGTAGAGGAACTCGACAGAAGGACAACAAAGATATACAATGGACAGACAGTACAGACAGACAGTATACTGATAGATATTAAACAGAAAGCAGATAAATGAATCATGAACTGGCAGTACAGTGACAACAGAATAACAGTACAGATAAACATACATTAGACAGTGTATACATGAAGACAATAGATGAGCAATAGATAGAGACAGTAATAGCAACGTAAGCCAATTTTCGGCTGCAACCCCAGCGGTCAACCTATTCGTCACTCATGGACCTATTCTCATATGATCCAATCTTCCCACATGAACCAATTTCCATTCCATAGATGTATTTCTTACTTGAACCTATTTTCCCCACAGGTATTTGCTTGGCCGATTTTCCTTCCCTTATGGAGACATTCCCCACATAAATGTATTTTCTTCGTTGGAGCTATGTAACCCACGAAACTGTTTTGAACAACTGGCCAGCCTATTTTTAACACAAACATAATCTCTATGTGAATCTATTTTACCCAGAAGCCTGTTCTGCCCATGAGGAAAATCTTGCGCATCACATGGACCTACATTTTCCATGGACCTACTTTCCCATGGACCTGTTTTTACCCACTGGACCTACTTTGCCACTTCGTTCCATTTCTGACGAACTTATTCAAACGATGGACCTATTTCCCCCATCAACAGTACATATTTTTCTCTTTTAGTTAGTTTAATCTCTTCCCCATGGGTCTATTTTCCGCACATGGACCGATGTACCTATTCCCATGGCCTTATCTATCAATGTGTGTGTTTCACATATTCACCTACGAACCTTATTTCTCTCTCACGGGATTTATATATTCCCAAGGGACCTCTTTTCCCCATTGTCAGTAGGCACCTGTTCCTCTGAGGGACTTATTTCCCTTACTTGAGATGAAGTACCTATTCCCTCTGTGGATCTATCTTCACCATGAACCCATATCCCCCCCATCCACCCACCCACACAGTGCAGTGCCCTGGCATCAGCAGGATAACTCAGCAATTCCACACACTCACATACACACACACACACACACACACACACACACACACACACACACACACACACACACACACACACGAGAGAGAGAGAGAGAGAGAGAGAGAGAGAGAGAGCAACTTTAACACTGGAACCAGACACCAGACAACGCCGGCCAGACAAAGTGCAACCATAGGGTAGATATACACACAGCATAGATAGATACAGCGGCCAGACATACAGAACTGACTGGCCGAGTAGATATACAGGCGGAGACAGACAAACAATGGATACAGTGAATAGACGGGAACCATCCGACGAATGGCAGATCCACCTACAGAATACAAAAAGACAACAGACAGACAATACAGTGAATAGACGGGAACCATCGGACGAATGGCAGATACACCTACAGAATACAAAAAGACAATAGACAGACAATACAGTGAATAGACGGGAACCATGGGACGAATGGCAGATACACCTACAGAATACAAAAAGACAACAGACAGACAATACAGTGAATAGACGGGAACCATGGGACGAATGGCAGATACACCTACAGAATACAAAAAGACAACAGACAGACAATACAGTGAATAGACGGGAACCATCGGACGAATGGCAGATACACCTACAGAATACAAAAAGACAACAGACAGACAATACAGTGAATAGACGGGAACCATCGGACGAATGGCAGATACACCTACAGAATACAAAAAGACATCAGACAGACAATACAGGGACAGCAGGTGGCACACGGTATAGACACGCAGTTAGGCAGGCGAAGAGACGTAACACAGAGACGTAACCTTTTGAATCCGTTGACGTATTTCTTAGCGTATTCTTTGTACTTCCAGAGGCTTATATTCAACTAAGGAAGGATCTCTACTGATGAAGAAAACAATTATGGTCATATCGAATTCCTCCAGTTCAGAAAAGCTCTCCATAACAGACTACAATCGTCTGGGGGTACCAAGAATATATTACGCCATCGAATTCAAGGGTAAAGCAGATAGACAGACAATACACAGATAGATATGCAATAGAATGAACAATGAACGGACAGGCAAACTTCACACGACAATTAACAATCTGCAGAAAAAAAAAATGCAAAAATAAAGTTAAAAAAGGAGTCAGTCTTTTACCTAAATCTTGGAAGCAGGAGGAGAACTTGATAAAAAGTTGTGCATGTGCGATTAAGGGATAAGAGAGGAGGGGAGGAAAGAGTGGATGAGAGGGAGGGAATAATAGCAGATTTTAAACCACTTAGCTTTTCTTGTTGTTGTTGTTGCAGCAGGGTCATTTAACGTGAACCCGGTGGACTGCTGGCTGTGGCGGCCGTTCGTCTTTATTTCACCATCCTCATTTCGAGAGAGTGAATCAGACTTGGGAGACATTTGTATAACAAGGCAGCGTAGCTACCCATTTATAAGGATACCGCGGGAAGGCGTCCCTCTCCAGTACCAATCCTTTCGCTGGGGTAGGATAGCAGGAGCTAAATAAAATCACCTGGCATTAGCCTGAATATACCATATGGTTCTTAATTGCGAAATAAAAGGTTCATAAAGGTAATTTTTACCCTTTTGTCTGATCTGGATTTCCTTGACCCGATTATAATCGTCTAACTTTAGCTAAAACACATAATACTTACAAAGGGAAAGATGAAAAATGAAGACTGGTAATGGAAGACGAGTTAGGTGGCTGAGTGAGAAACAAGAGCAGAGAACGGTGAAAGAGACTGAAGGTAAGATTATAATTTCTAGCTTTTTTACGGTATAGTTATTTTCTGTGTCTGTACCTCATGATTGCTAGGTGACTGAAATTAAGATGACCATTTCAAATTTGCCAACAATACTCTGTGAACTGCGATAATGTTCGTTACCTTAGGAATGCTAACACACTTACACAAACAAAATTATATACTATCAAAAGCTTTATGTGAGGAAATGAAGTATCTTAACTGACAGTCGGACTCTGCGGCCCTTGGAGAGAGGCGATTTCTTTTCTTAATTGGTCTGTCCATTCAAACATTATCCATCATCCCAGCCTTATTACGCACCAGTACTTAAGGTGAGAGGGATCCAGAAAGAGGGTCAGTAAAACGCAAAAGTAGGGGAACAGCTAACAGTGTCCACTAGACAGGGCCAAACATCCCTTTAAGCATCATTCAAGCTCCACTTCACGGGCCGAATAAGAGAGAGAGAGAGAGAGAGAGAGTTAATGCCTCGGAAAGAGACCATTTTGTTGAACGTCAAGCTGAGGACTGCAGGTTACAACTCTAGTGATTTGCGTTTTCATTCAGTATTATGCACTTTACCTATGCATTTCAGTCAGACATCAGTTATTTTGCTTCTTTAATAGTCACACTTTGCAAAATTGTCTATTTTCTAACAACATGATCATCGTTATCACCACGATATGATGATGATGACGTCGATGAGGAGGAGGAAAAGGAGGAGGAGAGACTGAGTGAAAGGGGGGGGGGAGACGGGAGGGGGGAGTTCTGTTAAACTAAAACAAAAGCTGGATACGCCCTTGCGTCCATAGGCCTGGACATTCCCCAGTCTGGCTGCGGAATCCGAACGTTTGTATTTTACTGCGGCTAAAGTCAATATATTGTACTCAGGTCAGATGCTCACCACTGCACATAAGGTCACACGCCACCTCGACCACCATTTTGACATTTAACCCTGCAGCTTAAAAATGAACGGAGTATTGTTTTTTTCTTCTAGTTAACGTCAGACCAAACTATTCAGCTAAGGAGACCCGTTTCTTAGTGAAGTGGTTAAAGCAGACTACATCTAACATCTCCAGTTCGAAAAGCCTCTTTAGAACTGACCAAAGTAATCTGGAGATATTACAAATGAGAGAAGAGAGAATAAGAGCTTCGTAATGTTCTGCCTAGTTCCAGTATTATAAAGCAGTGAACATATATGTTGGTGTAAGACCTTCTTGGAAATTTCTATTTATATATATATATATATCTATGCATATATGTATATATATATATATATATATATATAGAGAGAGAGAGAGAGAGAGAGAGAGAGAGAGAGAGATAAATAGATTGATAGACAGATTGATAGATAGATAGATAGTATATACAGTATATACTGTACATCATCATCATCAGCCGTTTGAGTGTCCACTGCAGGACCGGCCTATCCCGACCGAAGTCGGGACGATACAGCCAATGTATCTCTACCAAGTGGCTTAGGCTGTCTAGTAGAGATTGTATGTAGGGTGAGAAGTGCTTCTAAGTGTAATTGTAGTGTTGGAGTAGCTTTGGATGTGTGTGTAGTCTGTGAACCAAGTGTAATCGGCCCGCGCAAGCCGACTAGGTGCAAGCATACTTTACAGTATGCGACACTGGTTCAACCACAGCATCCCTTATGTCCGCCAATGCAGTACGTGGCCAGAAGAACGCTCCCAAAGTTTATTATCCTGGCGGGGCTCGAACACTCGATCTTCAGTGTATGAAAACGCAAACTTTATCAGTGTGTGTGTGTGTGTGTGTGTGTGTGTGTGTGTGTGTGTGTGTGTGTGTGTGTGTGTGTGTGTGTGTGTGTGTGTGTGCATAAAATTCTGGTCTAAACTATTATAACAAATATCATCTACACAGATTATGAAACAATCGAGCTAGCGAGCCTGCACACTCGCATGCACTCATGAGTACACACACACACACACACACATATTGATCTCTCTCTCTCTCTCTCTTTGGCCACCGCGGCTATGCTAATCCAGTAACTTCATTCGTCTAGAAAATGAACTTACAAAGTCCTAATCTCGTAATTTGATTCCATAGACATATAATTAGCCTTTGCCTCTTTAACGACTCAACTTCTTCCATCACTGACTTTGCAACTCATTAAGCCTCCCGGAAGACGCGCAGCCTTTGTAATTTGCTAAATCTATATTTCAAACTCTGCAAACTAATTAATTTCATCGCAATCATTACTCCCGATGAATTCCCAGACGATAATTCGCTTAAAGCTATTTTAAAAAATAATCTTTGTTTCACACGGTCCACCACAGAAGGTAATCCTTAAGAAGACATTGGACCACCTGTAAAAAAAAAAAAAAAAGTTTACCTGCCTTTGAAATGCAGAACAGAAGTGCATTTTCTAGTATGAAGAGGATCCATCGATAAACAAAGAAAATATGATTACATAAGCGATAGGTAAGGTTTGGTTAGGTTAGCATGAAACTAATTAGGTCAGCAGAAAATAGGTTAGGCTTGGTTAAGAGGTTGGGTTAAGTTACGAATATTTAGGTTAGGTTTGGGTAAACAAACACCGATATGGGCAACTTCGTTCAATAATGGCGTTCTAAGATGGAGTTCGCCGGTCTCCGCGCACATTAAGATGGCGTCCGTCCATTAAAAAGTGTCACTTTTTAAAACGCTTTTCGCGACTTTTAAAAGAAATATAAAAACACCGAAACTTGAGAACTTAATCAGATAACACTTAAGGAACCTCATGAAGAGCTAAGGTAAGAAAAAGAAAGAAAGAAAAAAAAAAACGGAAGGAAACTGGAAGATGAGGAGGTCCAATGTCCCCTTAAGGATTACCCCAGCACAGCAATATAATCTCGTATATCATCATCATCATCACCATCATGAACCAAAGATACTACAGAACTAAGGCGCCCTTACCTACTGACCTCTTATCGCAACATCTGGCATCCCTAATTCATTTTGGATTTCATGTCTGTAGTCCGCAAATTAACCTAATTCTTGGTTTGCCTAGTTCCAAAAAGCAAGCTGATAATATTAGTAACATCGGCATTCATTTCTGCTAACGTTTCGATTACACTATAACCATGTGAAGGTAGCGGAGATATATACAGTATTTACAGTATTATTACAAATATGAGATAAACTTTGGGATCCTCCTTTGTTGAGGAAAGTCACCTGGTAGTAGCCACAGTGAAATTATATGTATGTCTTGGGACTGGGGGATAGTAAGGTCAATGATGATCTTTTATTACGCAACATAACTCCCGCGATGGTCCACACGTTTCTTCCACCATGCACTTCAATATCCTGATACAGTTTTAATAGTTCTTAAAACCAATTCAGAAAGAAGTGATATTCGTGAATCAAGCAGGAAAGCAACATCTTTTGCCATTCAAAAATTTGGCTGGACTTTTCAGTGACGTCCTGTTATCCTGTAGAGCAAAAAGTTATCTAATGGGTAAATTTCCTTAACCTCTTTACTACATAAAAAATAAAAAAAAATCGTTCGAGCAATTCAAACATGATTATATCGAGCCAAGAGAAAATTTTCTGGCTATGAGAGGTACGCTATAGTTTTCATTAGCCCCATCGCTCTTAGAGACCATTCCTAACTTTACTAAAAATCCACCAGTAGTGGAGTTAATAAGCTGGAAACTGCAACACCTTAATGAAAGATTACGGTAATAAACGTGTCAGAACGCAGCACTTCCTTTTTAGTTTACATCAGTTCATAAGAACTAAAGGAATGATAATGACAGTCAGCTTCCACACGCATTTTGTGATCAAACATTACACTGCCTGAAATACTCCCTGTGCCTCTGGTGAACTACATATACCTAGTGCAAATATTTAAAATGTGCTGCAAAACTTTGGCCAAAGAACCGAAATGTTCTCTTATTTGAACAGAACTTACAAAAGCTGCTGGAAAAGGTTCTGCGCTGTCGGGGGCGGGAGCTGTGGCAGCGTGAGGCTTGTCTTTGAGGCATGTGTGAGGTGGCAGTGTGGTAGCGCGTGGCATGTAAACATAATATGCGGGAGTGTGAGGCTTGATTCAGTAGACGCGTGGCACTGTGGTAGTGTTTGGTATGTTAGTATGAGGAGAAGCAGTGAGAAGTTTAACTGTCAGACATGTAGTAGTGTGTATAGTGTGATTAAATGATTTCATGCAGTTTCATATTTCATAGCTTATTGATGCCGCTATGTGTGGTAGTGTGTTGTGACACAGGTTCACGTGGGGGTGATGTATAGAAGTGTGAGTGTAAGGGATCGTACTGTCTTCTACAGAAATGCCATATAAAACATACATTATACACAAGAATGAACTTAAAAGTAGGTAGGAATAGAAGTTCGCCTATTGTTCCACTGCGTCTGTTTTCACACTAAGGGCATGTCCTTCTCTTTGTCTCTTTTCTCTCCGATGAATTATATCAAAGAAAAATCATCTACAGGTAGGGAGACATACCAGATTTAGAAATAATCGTCAGCAGAGGAAAGTGAAAGGTATAAGTAAAATATTGACCAACTTTTGTTCTTCACTATACCAGATCACAGGCAAAACATCATACCTATGATACTTGCGGTAGTCTCAGTAGTATCAGGAGATACGTGCTGGACAGCTTCACCATCAGTGGAATTAAATGTCTCCTTGAGATCA
The DNA here is from genome assembly GCF_032717465.1 of Coenobita brevimanus. Taxonomy (NCBI): domain Eukaryota; kingdom Metazoa; phylum Arthropoda; class Malacostraca; order Decapoda; family Coenobitidae; genus Coenobita; species Coenobita brevimanus. The sequence goes on along the minus strand of NC_137023.1, from coordinate 7,880,466 downwards.
ACATAAAACTCGTACTGCCGCGGGGCCAGAAATGCTCGTAAAAACTAATACTGTACTTATATATAGATCAAACTCTAGTAATTTTCTTTTGTAAAAGGAGAGCCCATACAGAGAGGATTACAAAATATAGCTCTGCCAGTAAATTGTGACTTGTTAATACATTATAACGTACTAAATGTACTGAAATTAATTGTATATGATTTTTTTTTGTAACTGAAGAAGATAAGAGACCTCCTTACCCTTTGCTTTGTTTACATAAATTTTATCTTCATTTCCTAATACGTATTTTAATGCATACCACTGATGCAGCAATTTTATTATGCATTTGACTCTTTATGTGTGTGGCCAAGAAAGTTTGCCAGTATTCTGAAGTGTTCCGCCCTCTAAAATAATATTCCAGCGCTTGGTTAAAGTATTTTCCTGCCCTCTTGTACAATAAAATATTCATGACAGTTTATTTCCCAGTAAGGTGGTTTTCACATATTCATGCACCCTGCACCTGGAGGTATTTGTCAGCGGGAAGCACCTCCTCATTTACAGTTCTCTTATATTATTTAACCACTTGCATAAACGGACGTCATTTTTATCTTATTCTTGCGCGCACCAAAAATTTTTATTCAGCATATGTGGGATTTTTCTACTGGAAGGGTTAGATATTGCCTCCATTGCCTTATTCACGACTATAGATGTCTCCCCCATGCTAATACAGCAGCAAGAAATACATCCTAGTAGTGAAGGGATTAATACTAACATCGGAACCTGGTGTTGCTCAGACAGAACAATACAGCGCACATAATTTTTGACATGATTGTGATGGGAAGGAGGTGGAGGTCGCAGCGCTTCCCCTCCGCAATAATTACCTCCATAGCGGCCATTTGCCTTAATGACCACTGTGCAGTGGATGAGTATGAATCTATTTATAACTAGGATAATATCTGGCTACGGTTGATTACAACGCTCGATAAAGTACGTAAAGAGTTGCACGGTTGTATTCTCTTAGTGCTTTGGTTTGACTATGCTTAGTGTCTTCTATGACCCTCTCAGATGGAGAATCAACTGGCGTCACCTGGAATATAGAATGCTGGAGTTCTCTCAAATCATGGCAAGATTATTGACACCGGTATAAATGCCCTCAGTCTATGCTCACATCCAGTTGGATAGTGTTACGTTAGATAGCGTAAAATACTATAAATGACACGGCCCTGAAAGAGTTTTAAAGGACAGACAGAAGAAAACATTCACAGTTTCACGTAGCGTATACAATCATGACATATTCGCCATTACAAAAAACTGCCTTTAAGATATCAAACACTTGTTTACGAATTGTTTTCCTTGTTACTGTCTCCATTGTTAACCTTTTCGCTATACAGTAATGACGTCTTAAATTTATTGCTGCTGTCTCCAATCAGTCATATAGTGTCTTACATATTCCGAGCTGGGGATACTGACATTGTTTTCATTAAGCCTTTCAGTACTAAGGCGGTTTCCTAAGAACAAAGTCGTCCGGCAACCGCAAGGACAAAATAGGCTACAACTGCGTCCTGAGGCTGAAAGGATTAACATTTCATATATACAAATGTGAAATTCCGAAACTTTATGAGAAAGACATCTGGCAAAAGGAATCGCCAGTAATCAAAACAGCTGGAGATGCACTGCCTTGCACCGAAGCCCCAGGAGTGCAAAGGATACTGAACGCGATGGACAGAATAACATCACATTGGGGTAGATGGCTTCATTCACCTTACTGCTAAAACCATTACTTGACGATCATACTTAGCACAGAAGAGGCCTCTCCAGGTGAAGGGACTAGAAAACTCTCTCAGCCTATTCAGTACTATGACACCTACTTATATATATTGTACTCCTGCTACCACCAAATGAATTTACTCAGCGGCTTCAAAAAAGTTTACAATAACACCTTTGGTACGGTAACATTAGTTATACCTTTTTTATTTTTGCTATAATAAGACGATTATATGCAGCTTGAAATATAAAGTACGTACCACTACATTCTTGGTATCTCCAATCGCTTCTGTTAATCTTTATAAACATTCCAAAGATAAATAAAATCGCAAAGTGTCACGAGTCGGGTAGTGACATTGGCTTTTTTGGGAAACCGCGAACTCAAATGGAATCCCAGTTTATCGTTCAGTTAACCGCTCATTCGGACGGAAGCTTTGTCAAATCAATTTTTCAGTGTCATACGTGATCGTCTTTGTGTGCGACATTAGCGCTTCCGCTGAGCGATTTGTTTTGGGCGCGTTTCGCTCACTCGACCGTTTAAAAAATGCGGCCTACTGCTCCCCTTTTTTCCCACGACTTACCCAGTCCAGTGTTTGCTCTGACGGAGAGAGGTTCTGTGCTCCAGCAGTGTGAGAGGTCAACCCGAGCTCCACAAGACGACAGTTCCAAGCTCCCACCCTTGATTCGGGTGATACACAGCATTCATCGACCAGTATTTCTTTTTGTATTTTCCTAGTCTTAAGAGTTTAGTTAAGGTGTTCTTCTTAGGCGTAAGAATTTAGCTCTTGTGTGAGTGAGTGAGTACGATCTCTTTATTTGAATTCATTTGAAGTGTAACGTTAAATTTATTTTGTAATCAATAAATTTAACTTCTTTTTCTTGAGCTTAATGTAATGTAAACTCTTGTTTCATTTCTCCATAATTAAGCTTATTTCCCATATAGCTCCTAGCTTGCATAAACGTTTTGCTATTCATAACTGGTACTTAGGCCAGTCTTGTATTAAACTTAAAATCCGTTGTGCCTCCTAGGAGTTAAGCACCAGCAAGAGCCTGATATTATTATTAGTATTAGTTATTTATTGTCAGGGGTGAAGTAACTTTCTCCAGAGGCTAACAGTACTAGTAATCAGCATTTGTGAGTAATTAGTCTCTGCTGTGTACTGTTGAGAAAGTTTATAAATTCTCGTTCTGAGAAAATCGGCGAAGTAAGCCAGCGTAAAGAATCATTGCTTGATGTAGCAAGACAATCATTGTCCTTGCTCTTCAATATTATTGAATATTATATCAATTAAATAATATTTAGCATCTATTTTAAAAAACCCGTGACAATTGGCCACCTCATTCCAGGATATTAACTCCTAGCTCTAAAGCTATTCACGAGGTAGTACTCACTCGTTCATATTTAGGAATTTATCATTAAAGTTTATAGGCACAAGTTTACTGGTGTTTACCGTTAATTTAGCAAGTGAGTTTTTGCTTTATTAATCCACAGAGTACTTAACTCTATTTAGTACTTTATTTTTGGTAACGCCAGACGATTTTATTCGCTCCTGAGTAGCCGCCGTACCCATTGTGTTAATTATTGAGTCTTCTCAGTTATTTGCATTTTTGCTTTATTCTTTTCGAGTTAACTAGATAAGACTGGTCACCACTAGCTTGTGTCTGTATTCTTTACTTCTGTTTATTAGCATTCGTTTGCGAAGCAGTCAGTACTCAGTTTCGGTTTGCTTAGTAAATTAGCGACATGGCTCCCACCATATTTTTACAGGAAGCCAAAGATATAGGTCTTACAGACCCAACCGAAATTAAAGAGTATATACTCTCATGGCATAATCAGGAGCAGTAGCGTGAGAATGATGTCCGTGAAGAGCGTAAGATTCAGCGCGAATACGAGCGAGAACAGCGCGAACAACGTGAAAGAGAGCGTGCATATGTAAGGGATCGTACTGTCTTCTACAGAAACGCCATGCAAAACATACATTACAGTATACACAAGAATGAATTTCAAAGTAAAGGGTAGGAATAGAAGTTCGCCTATTGTTCCACTGCGTCTGTTTTCACACTAAGGGCATGTCCTTCTCTTTGTCTCTTTTCTCTCCGATGATTTATATCAAAGAAAAATCATCTACAGGTAGGGAGACATACCAGATTTAGAAATAATCGTCAGCAGAGGAAAGTGAAAGGTATAAGTAAAATATTGACCAACTTTTGTTCTTCACTATACCAGATCACAGGCAAAACATCATACCTATGATACTTGCGGTAGTCTCAGTAGTATCAGGAGATACGTGCTGGACAGCTTCACCATCAGTGGAATTAAATGTCTCCTTGAGATCAACATAAAACTCGTACTGCCGCGGGGCCAGAAATGCTCGTAAAAACTAATACTGTACTTATACAGTATATAGATCAAACTCTAGTAATTTTCTTTTGTAAAAGGAGAGCCCATACAGAGAGGATTACAAAATATAGCTCTGCCAGTAAATTGTGACTTGTTAATACATTATAACGTACTAAATGTACTGAAATTAATTGTATATGATTTTTTTTTGTAACTGAAGAAGATAAGAGACCTCCTTACCCTTTGCTTTGTTTACATAAATTTTATCTTCATTTCCTAATACGTATTTTAATGCATACCACTGATGCAGCAATTTTATTATGCATTTGACTCTTTATGTGTGTGGCCAAGAAAGTTTGCCAGTATTCTGAAGTGTTCCGCCCTCTAAAATAATATTCCAGCGCTTGGTTAAAGTATTTTCCTGCCCTCTTGTACAATAAAATATTCATGACAGTTTATTTCCCAGTAAGGTGGTTTTCACATATTCATGCACCCTGCACCTGGAGGTATTTGTCAGCGGGAAGCACCTCCTCATTTACAGTTCTCTTATATTATTTAACCACTTGCATAAACGGACGTCATTTTTATCTTATTCTTGCGCGCACCAAAAATTTTTATTCAGCATATGTGGGATTTTTCTACTGGAAGGGTTAGATATTGCCTCCATTGCCTTATTCACGACTATAGATGTCTCCCCCATGCTAATACAGCAGCAAGAAATACATCCTAGTAGTGAAGGGATTAATACTAACATCGGAACCTGGTGTTGCTCAGACAGAACAATACAGCGCACATAATTTTTGACATGATTGTGATGGGAAGGAGGTGGAGGTCGCAGCGCTTCCCCTCCGCAATAATTACCTCCATAGCGGCCATTTGCCTTAATGACCACTGTGCAGTGGATGAGAATGAATCTATTTATAACTAGGATAATATCTGGCTACGGTTGATTACAACGCTCGATAAAGTACGTAAAGAGTGGCACGGTTGTATTCTCTTAGTGCTTTGGTTTGACTATGCTTAGTGTCTTCTATGACCCTCTCAGATGGAGAATCAACTGGCGTCACCTGGAATATAGAATGCTGGAGTTCTCTCAAATCATGGCAAGATTATTGACACCGGTATAAATGCCCTCAGTCTATGCTCACATCCAGTTGGATAGTGTTACGTTAGATAGCGTAAAATACTATAAATGACACGTCCCTGAAAGAGTTTTAAAGGACAGACAGAAGAAAACATTCACAGTTTCACGTAGCGTATACAATCATGACATATTCGCCATTACAAAAAACTGCCTTTAAGATATCAAACACTTGTTTACGAATTGTTTTCCTTGTTACTGTCTCCATTGTTAACCTTTTCGCTATACAGTAATGACGTCTTAAATTTATTGCTGCTGTCTCCAGTCAGTCATATAGTGTCTTACATATTCCGAGCTGGGGATACTGACATTGTTTTCATTAAGCCTTTCAGTACTAAGGCGGTTTCCTAAGAACAAAGTCGTCCGGCAACCGCAAGGACAAAATAGGCTACAACTGCGTCCTGAGGCTGAAAGGATTAACATTTCATATATACAAATGTGAAATTCCGAAACTTTATGAGAAAGACATCTGGCAAAAGGAATCGCCAGTAATCAAAACAGCTGGAGATGCACTGCCTTGCACCGAAGCCCCAGGAGTGCAAAGGATACTGAACGCGATGGACAGAATAACATCACATTGGGGTAGATGGCTTCATTCACCTTACTGCTAAAACCATTACTTGACGATCATACTTAGCACAGAAGAGGCCTCTCCAGGTGAAGGGACTAGAAAAATCTCTCAGCCTATTCAGTACTATGGCGTCTACTTATATATATTGTACTCCTGCTACCACCAAATGAATTTACTCAGCGGCTTCAAAAAAGTTTACAATAACACCTTTGGTACGGTAACATTAGTTATACCTTTTTTATTTTTGCTCTAATAAGACGATTATATGCAGCTTGAAATATAAAGTACGTACCACTACATTCTTGATATCTCCAATCGCTTCTGTTAATCTTTTTAAACATTCCAAACATAAAATCGCAAAGTGTCACGAGTCGGGTAGTGACATTGGCTTTTTTGGGAAACCGCGAACTCAAATGGAATCCCAGTTTATCGTTCAGTTAACCGCTCATTCGGACGGAAGCTTTGACAAATCAATTTTTCAGTGTCATACGTGATCGTCTTTGTGTGAGACATTGGCGCTTCCGCTGAGCGATTTGTTTTGGGCGCGTTTCGCTCACTCGACCGTTTAAAAAATGCGGCCTACTGCTCCCCTTTTTTCCCACGACATACTCAGTCCAGTGTTTGCTCTGACGGAGAGAGGTTCTGTGCTCCAGCAGTGTGAGAGGTCAACCCGAGCTCCACAAGACGACAGTTCCAAGCTCCCACCCTTGATTCGGGTGATACACAGCATTCATCGACCAGTATTTCTTTTTGTATTTTCCTAGTCTTAAGAGTTTAGTTAAGGTGTTCTTCTTAGGCGTAAGAATTTAGCTCTTGTGTGAGTGAGTGAGTACGATCTCTTTATTTGAATTCATTTGAAGTGTAACGTTAAATTTATTTTGTAATCAATAAATTTAACTTCTTTTTCTTGAGCTTAATGTAATGTAAACTCTTGTTTCATTTCTCCATAATTAAGCTTATTTCCCATATAGCTCCTAGCTTGCATAAACGTTTTGCTATTCATAACTGGTACTTAGGCCAGTCTTGTATTAAACTTAAAATCCGTTGTGCCTCCTAGGAGTTAAGCACCAGCAAGAGCCTGATATTATTATTAGTATTAGTTATTTATTGTCAGGGGTGAAGTAACTTTCTCCAGAGGCTAACAGTACTAGTAATCAGCATTTGTGAGTAATTAGTCCCTGCTGTGTACTGTTGAGAAAGTTTATAAATTCTCGTTCTGAGAAAATCGGCGAAGTAAGCCAGCGTAAAGAATCATTGCTTGATGTAGCAAGACAATCATTGTCCTTGCTCTTCAATATTATTGAATATTATATCAAATAATATTTAGCATTTATTTTAAAAACCCCGTGACACAAAGTGACAGTCAGATTTAATGAACAGGATAAAAAAAGATACCTTTGAAAGGCACACCCTCACTATAATTGTAGAGAAATAATTATTAACTGGCTAAGCACTTAATTAACACCATTCTGGCTCACAGGCTGTCCCAGTACAGGTAATTGTCCAGTGATCTGTCCTCCCCTTTTGTGTCATATATACGTCTGTTCCAGCACGACACAGGTATGCAGTAGAACAGTACTCTTCTACTGTGCATTTCTGCCTGTGTAATTTTGTGTTATAAGTAAATATCCATGTATGTAATGACTGTGCCTAAGTCTCTATATCGTTTTAACGGATATTCCGGCACGACGCAGGTACGCGGTTGACTAGTACAATTGTACTGTATAGTTCAGGGTGTATGTATCTAAATAAATATGTATATATGAATACTCGTACCTCCCACCCCATAACACATCCCCCATAAATCATTGAACTCCACCATCAAAACAGTACAGGGACTTAGTGATCGAATGAGTAAGTGACTGAGACAGCCTTTGGCCGCTCCTCTGGATACGGTAAAATGATGTCATGGTCTTGGAGGAGTTAGGTGTCGTCAGAACCTCGAGGTAATGACGTGTACTTGGTGTGTGGGGTTGTGGAAAAATAGGACAACGTTAGGCCATCAGTCACAGAGAGTAGTAACATATTGGGTGGAATCTCTCTCTCTCTGTCTGTCTGTCTCTGTCTCTGTCTCTCTCTCTCTCTCTCTCTCTCTCTCTCTCTCTCTCTCTCTCACACACACACACACACACACACACACACACACACGTCTATTCATGATGGACGAAAACTAAACAATTAGTCGTAAAAATCTGCATTAAAACCAAATTTAACACATCTTCAGCAGCAGCTTCTTACTCCTCACCAGCAACCTTCTGAGGTGGACATTTAGCCCTATCCACTCATGCGCTGACAACTCCACCTTTCCCTTTCCACACTCTTTTAACAGTGACCAGCACAGCAGCCACAAGCACAATTACTTACGAGGCTGCTGTACACAGGACTTCGTATATGTATTTCTGACAGGGACAAATAAAAACCATATTCCTGTTAATACTTCAGAAACTCCCTTATTCCTCAGGCTTTCCACTCGAAACAATCTTCCATATAAACAACCCCATACTTTCAAGCAACAGGCAATTCAATCCTTAATCACCCAATATCCTTGTGTATTTTTTTCCTCGCCATTCGTCTTGCGTGGATCCAACGAATTCACTTGCAATATCAACTTCGCAAAGGATAGGTGTGCTGCACAGTCACCGTGCTTTCTTTAACCCTACTTTGGTTCTTGACTGAGTTCAGGGATATCCTTCGCCCATGAGTGGAATATAGCATTCATGTGTGTCGGGGGGGGGGGGGCCACACCACATAAGGCACATTTGAGTATCGCTGAATCAAAAGCTTTTCTTTTAACTACCCTCTTTCACACAGACATTTTTAGCTCCTGTGTGTGTGTGTGTGTGTGTGTGTGTGTGTGTGTGTGTGTGTGTGTGTGTGTGTGTGTGTGTGTGCGCGCGTGCGTGTGTGTGTGTGTGTGTGTGTGTGTGTGTGTGTGTGTGTGTGCGCGTGTGTGCGCGCTTGCGCGCGCATAATACCCACCTATCTTCTATTGCCAGTACTGTGGTCACTTTTTTTTTTTTTTTTAAATTCTACGTACATTTCCCTTTTACGGCGGCACGCAGCACACGACTGGCAACACATTTCCTCTCCAGATCGCTAATGCAATATTTAACTATTATTCTCAATCTCTTTTCTACGTAGCTTACCAAAAATTGAATAGGTGTTCTTAGCCTGTCTTTCCCATGACCTACGACCTCCAATCTTTTAAACATATTGCTCCGTATTCTAGTCGGGTAAGGAGGCTCCCTACCACCTCTTCGTTAATTATTTATTTTTGGATATGGCTTAACATCCTAGTGCAAGTTATTAAAGAAGAGAATGGCGATATTACAGGGATTTATGTAACACGGAGAAAGACGGTAATGTGTAATAAGCTAAATAAGTCCCTTAGGAAAACGGGTTTGGAAGTTTTCCTACCCGACGACAATATGGGCTATTGTGTCCTTGCATCTGGAAATTGGAGGATAAAAACTGTGGCTTTCTTTAATTTTCTTAGGAAGGGATAAGTCTGCAGGCTCCCAGGTTTTGTTTTTATATTTTTTACGTAACAGTAGGTACAGCAACAACACTGTGTATCAAAATGACATTGTTTTTATAATCAATGATGCAAAGCTTTATAACAACAGCGCCTCCATTACAACTTACCCTCCTGATAATTCTCTGTGGCAAACTTTTCAAATATATTCATTGAAGGATTTCAGGGGCTCTAGTGTGTGTGTGTGTGTGTGTGTGTGTGTGTGTGTGTTCAGTTCCTAGATCCTACCTACATCATCTATAATAGTAAGAAATAGGGTACAATGTTTGTGTTGTGGGAATTGATGATGATGATGATGATGATGATGACGATGATGGTCTCAGTTATAAACACAATCCTCTGGCGATACGAAAATTAAATGAAGACGTCAACATCATGAACTGATAAACTCCTCGCTTGTATATATACTATATATATATATATATATATATATATATATATATATATATATATATTAGCGCGGAGTTTATCAGTTCATTATATTGACGTCTTCATTTAATTTTCGTATCGCCAGAGGATTGTGTTTATACTTGAGACCATCATCGTCATCATCATCATCATCAATTCCCACAACACAAACACTGTCACCCTATTTCTTACTATTATAGATGATGTAGGTAGGATCTAGGAACTGAACACACACACACATACACACTAGAGCCCCTGAAATCCTTCAATGAATATATTTGAAAAGTTTGCCACAGAGAATTATCAGGAGGGTAAGTTGTAATGGAGGCGCCGTTGTTATAAAGCTTAGCTTTGCATCATTAATTATAAAAACAATAATATATATATATATATATATATATATATATATATATATATATATATATATATATATTGTTACATAGCCTATGATTTCATCATCCTTTGTATAATTCTAACGTACAGTATGCTGCATGTTTCATCACGATTCGCCTCGTGGCTTCCATAGTGCGTGTTCTACCTCACTCCCCCCTTCTCCCCCTTATAGTAGAGTAAGTCGTTCTTTCTGTTGTTCAGAGCAGGAGTGTCAACTCTTTGTCCCCTATGGCTTCATTTGCGCGTCCTTCTTACAAGTTGTATCAAGCTCTGCCGGCCCCTATATAATGAGCTCAGTCTCTGCATTAATTGCCACTTAGATCTACTCCTCATTTTGTTCACATCTCTGTCCTCCCCTGTACAGTTGTTATTATTTTTGTGAGTGCTCAGGAAGTCACCAACCTTCTAGCTGCTGTGTAATTTGAGTATAAGTGTTATTACATTTTTTTCCTTGTACTGTATAGCATAAGGTGTTAATTCGTAGGCCTAGTGAGGTTTTTGTGATTCATGTGTTTTTGTCAGTCATTTTTGATAATATTTTGTATCTGTAATAATATATCTTGCATTCACTGAGTATTATCTGGTATTCTCATTTTATCAGGGCTGACTTAGATAAATTACCCCATGCTAATTTCGTGTTAATAGAGGCTATTGCAGTTAACCCTATATTTAACCTGTTTTTTGCCATTCCATTATCCTTATGAGTCCTGAATGTTTAGTTGTTAGTTTGAGCATTAAACTTTAACTTGTAATTTTACCTAACTCTTTTGTTTTGAACCTGGATATTTGCGGGACAGTAGTGATTTTAGTATTCTCACTTAAAGTGTTCATTATCTCTCTCTGTTCCGTAACATAAATTTGGCGACCTCTTATCAGGATATTCAGGATATTATCATAAGGATATTGCTTGATATTTTGTGACTGTGATTTATTCAAGATGTCTACTATTACTACGCTTGATGAAGCCAAAGATTTGTTCTCAAATGTGCAAACAGTGTGTGATATAGAAAACAGAACAAAGAATGAACTTAAGCTTGTTGCTCAACAATTGGGAATTGTTGTTCGCTCTCATCAGTCTAAAGATCAAATTGTTGACATGATTAATGAAAGTTTGTTTAGTGTAACTCCTCCAGATGAGCAAACGCAGATTGAAATACCTAAGTTACAGCTAGCCCTGCTGGAGGCTCGTGCTAAGGAGGCTGAGTTTCAGGCCCGTGCTAAGGAGGCTGAGTTTCAGGCTCGTGCTAAGGAGGCTGAGTTTCAGGCACAAGTTGAACTTGCTAGGATTCAGGCAAACCATGAGTATCGCATGAAACAAGGTGGAACTGGATCATCTAGCTCTGATGATTTTGATGTGGCTAAAAATGTTAAACTTGTCCCTCCTTTTAATGAATCTGATTTAACAAAGTATTTTCAGTTGTTTGAGAGGGTAGCTACAGGTTTTAATTGGCCCAAAAATTATTGGCCAGTACTCCTTCAAACTGTTCTCACCGGTAAAGCTCAAGTAACTTATGCATCTTTGCCTCAGGATCAATCTGATAATTATGATGTAGTTAAGAGCTTGATTCTTAAGGCCTATGAGCTTGTTCCTGAAGCCTACAGAGTAAAATTTAGGACAACTTATAAGCAAGATAAGCAATCCCATGTTGAGTATGCAAAAATCAAAGAAGATCTGTAAGAGCAGTGGTTAAATTCTAAGAATGTAAATTCTGATTTTGATAAATTTAAGCAGATGATTTTGCTGGAGGACTTCAAAAGGTGTATTAATAAAGATGTAAGCCTATATCTTGATGAGAAAAGAATAGATAATTTGTCTGATGCTGCAGTTTTAGCTGATGAATATGTTCTCACTCATAAGAGATATTCTAAAGAAAAAAGGAAAGCTGAGAGTAAGTACGTTGCCTCTACTCAGAGTACAGGTAACAGGAAAGAGAATAAAGATGATGTTTCTCAGGAAGTAAATACCAGCTCCACCTCTAGATTTCAGAAAAGTAAATGTACTTATTGTAGTAAGCTTGGTCATACTACGGAGAAATGTTTCAGGAGACAGCGTGATGTGAACAAAAAGGAGTCTTTAAATATTCAGTCAATTGGTCTAGTGTCCACCCTTGAGAGTTCCCAGAATTCTTTAACCGAGTTAACTGAACCTGCTTTGAGGGATAAATTAAATTCTCATAATGAAGCTCCTCTTTTGAGCAGTAACGTGGGTGACACTCTCAAGAGTTCATGTGCTAATTTCTTGTCTGATGGTTTTGTCAGTCCTCTGGACAGTAATAACAGGAAATCAGTTAAAATATATCGTGAAACAGGTGCTTGCCAATCCCTTATGCTGACCAGTGTTCTAGGCTCTAATGTTAATTCCTCTGATGAAACTGTAATCTTACAAGGTGTAGGGAATAATTACTTCTCTGTCCCTGTGTGCAGAGTGAATTTAGAGTCTGGTTTTGTTAATGGTTCCGTTATGGTTGGGTTGGTTGAGACACTCCCAATGTCAGGTGTAACTTTCTTACTTGGAAATGATATTGGTGGAAGTCAAGTGTGTCCAGCTCCTCAGTTGTCTAGTGAGCCAGTGGCTGCGGCTCAGGATTGTGATGTCCCTGATGTGTTCCCTGCATGTGCTGTCACTAGGGCTAAGTCTAAAGTTACTGGTGACTTAGAGGATAATGATGATGATGTTATCCTAGCTGACACTTTTCTTGCTAATTTGGACCACTCACCAGATGAGGCAGTACCCCGTAGTGTTGATAATTTGTCTTGTCAAGAGTTGGTTGAGTTGCAGGTTGCTGACCCTGAGTTGAAAGGTCTAGCTAACTCTGCTTGCAGTGAAGAAGAGTCACCTGGTGCTTCTACTTGTTATTATATAAAGTCAGGAGTACTTATGAGGAAGTGGAGACCCCCAACAGTATCAGCCGACTGTGAGTGGGAGGTTGTACATCAAGTTGTCATCCCTCGTGTTTGTAGGCAGGATATCATTATTTTTTTTTTTTAATGCGAGGAAGAAGGAACCAAAGGCCATGAGCCCGCAGTAACAGTTCCCTCAAAGAGAAAAACAAAATACAATATAGAGCCAAATTCAAGATCCGATCATTTTGAGATGCCTGGACACACTGCGTTTCAAAGACTGGAGATCATAGGCAGCAGGAAATACAGACAGAGGGAGACAGTTCCAGAGCTGACCTGTTGCATAAATGAAAGACTGGGAGTAACGGTTAACTCTTGCATTAGAGAGTTGGACAGAAAAGGGATGAGAGTTTGCTGCCAGACGGGTGCTACGCGCCCGTCGTAGAGGTGAAGGAATGCAAGCAGACAGTTCAGAGGAGCAGTGACCATTAAAGTAGCGATAGAAAAGAGATAAAGATGCAACAGTGCGGCGAAGAGACAGAGGTTGAAGGGAGTCAGTAAGAGGAGGAGAGTTAATGAGACGAAAAGCCTTTGACTCCACCCTATTGAGAAGAGCTGTATGTGGGGAGCCTCCCCACACGTGAGAGTTGTACTCCACACAGGGGCGGATAAAACCCCTGTATAGAGTCAACAATTGTGCAGGGGTAAAGAAAGAACGGAGTCGGCTTAGCACACCCAATCTCTTGGAAGCAGATTTTACAAGAGATGTAATATGATCTTTCCAAGATAAGTCCCGAGTAAATGAAACCTCTAGCATGTTCAAGGATGATGCAGGATTAAGCTGAATATTATTAAACATTAGTGGGTATACCTGTGGAAGATTTTGTCGGGTTGATAGGTGTAAGAACTGAGTCTTAGATGCATTAAAGACAACCATATTATTTTTACCCCAGTCAGAGATACGAGCCAAGTCAGACATTAGGTGTGCCATAGCCTCATCCCTTGTTTGTTGAAGTAACTGTTGAGATGGGCGTTGCGGGAATCGAATGGAAAGGTGAAGGGTGGAGTCATCAGCGTATGAGTGGATAGGGTTAGATGTACAGTTTAGAAGATCACTGATGAATAAAAGGAAGAGAGTTGGTGATAGGACAGAGCCCTGAGGAACACCACTGTTGATAGATCTAGGAGAAGAACGATGGCCGTCTACAACAGCGGCTATAGAACGACCAGAAAGGAAGCTAGCGATGAAGGCACAGATAGAAGGATAGAAACCGTAGGAGGGCAGTTTGGAAATTAAAGATTTATGACAGACTCGATCGAAAGCCTTTGAGATGTCAAGTGCAATGGCAAAGCTTTCGCCAAAGTCCCGAAAGGAGGATGACCAGGAGTCTGAAAGGTAGGAGAGAAGATCGCCAGTGGAGCGTCCCTGACGGAACCCATACTGACGATCGGAAAGAAGGTTGTGATGAGAAAGATGCCTTAAAATTTTTCTATTAAGAATTGACTCAAAAACTTTTGAAATACAGGACGTTAAAGCAATTGGACGATAGTTGGAGGGTTGGGAGTGGTCACCCTTCTTTGGGACTGGCTGAATGAGAGCAAACTTCCAGCAAGAAGGAAAGGTACAAGTTGACAGACAAAGGCGAAAGAGTTTGCCTAGGCAGGGTGTAAGCACAGAAGCTCAGTTCTTGAGAACAACAGGAGGGACCCCATCAGGCCCATATGCCTTGTTAGCACTGAGGCCGGTGATGGCAGAAAATACATCAACTGAAGAAATTTTAATGTCAGCCATGAGGAAGTCAGAGGGGGGAAGTGATGGAGGAACAGCACCGGAATCGTCTAAGGTGGAATTGGAGGAGAAATTCTGTGCGAAGAGATCTGCTTTATCAGTAGAAGAAATAGCTACAGAACCATCAGAGTAGAAAAGAGGAGGGAAGGATGATGAGGTAAAGTTGTTAGAAAGATTTTTGGCAAGGTGCCAGAAGGAGCGGGAAGAATTCGAGTTGGAGAGTTGAGAGCATTTAGTATGGATGAAATTATTTTTAGTAGAGTGAAGAACAGACTTAGCACGATTCCGGGCAGAAACGTAAAGATGACGTGATTCAGGGGTGGGTTGGCTCCGGTACCTTTTGTAGGCCCTCTCCTTGTTGCAGACAGCATTAGAACAAGCGTGATTAAACCAAGGCTTTCTTGCGTTTGTCAAAGGATATGAGAAAGGAATGTATGCTTCCATGCCAGAGAGAATAACCTCCGTAATGCGCAAGGCACACTCAGATGGCTCACGGCCATGGAAGCAATAATCATTCCAGGGAAAATGAAAAAAGTACTGCCTGAGGGCCTCCCAGTCCACGGCTCCAAAGTGCCACAGACGACGTTTCCCTGGAGGGTCCACAGGCCGTACCGGAGTGACAGTACAGGTTAAGGTAATAAGGTTGTGATCGGAGGAGCCCAACGGAGAGAAAAGATTAACAGAGTAAACAGAAGGATTAGTTGTGAGGAAGAGGTCAAGTATGTTGGAACTCTCTCCAAGGCGGTCAGGGATACGGGTAGGGTGCTGTACAAGCTGCTCTAGGTCATTAAGGATAGAAAAGATGTAGGCTTGTTCACCAGGTGGATCCGTGAAAGGAGAGGAGAGCCAAAGGTGGTGGTGAACATTGAAATCTCCTAGAATGGACATTTCAGAGAAAGGAGAAATGGATAGAATGTGTTCCATCGTAGAAGTAAGATAGTCGAAGAATTTTTGATAGTCAGTAGAATTAGGAGATAAGTAAACAGCACAGATATATTTAGTCAGAGAATGACAGGAAAGCCGAAGCCAGAGTGTGGAGAATTCAGAAGAATCAAGTTCAGGAACACGAGAGCAAGATAAGTTGTTGCGTATATATACACAACAGCCACCTTTGGCTTTGAAATGAGTATAGAGAAAGTAGGAGGATACAGAGTGGCTCATGATTCCAGTTTGGCAGGACACCTTGGAGTGAGGAAGACTGTGGCACGCATTTTGAAACACTTCTACTGGCCAGGTATCTTCAGAGATGTTTCCTGGTACTGTATGTCTTGTCACACCTGTCAAGTTGTGGGGAAGTGTAATCAGACCGAAAAGGTTGCACCTCTAGTTCCCATTCCTCCTTTTGAGGCACCATTCACCCGTGTGTTGGTGGATATTGTGGGCCCTCTTCCTAAGACTTCTTCAGGATTTTCTTATGTGTTGACCCTGATTGATATGGCTACTCGTTATCCTGAAGCCATTCCACTTAGAAATATCTCAGCAAAGAACGTAGTTAAGGAAATGCTAGGGTTCTTCACAAAGTTTGGTCTGCCCAAGGAGGTACAGTCAGACCGGGGAAGTAATTTCATGTCAAATGTTTTCAAGCAGTCTCTGAAAGAGTTGGGCATCACCCAGATCACGTCTTCAGCTTACCATCCCCAGACCCAAGGAGCGTTGGAGAGCTATCATCAAACACTCAAATCGATGCTCAAGAAATACTGTTTGGAACATCAGAAAGACTGGGATAAAGGTCTTCCATTCGTTGTATTTGCCGCAAGAGAATCTCCAAATGAATCACTGGGCTTCTCACCTTTTGAACTACTGTTTGGCCATGAAGTAAGAGGACCCCTTAAGCTACTCAAGGAATGCTGGCTGTCAGAGGAAGATGACGTCAACCTGCTGGAGTATGTGATGAAGTTCAAAGAACGGCTGTCCACTGCTTTACAGCTGGCGAGAGAGAATTTAGGAGCTGCTCAGGAGAAGATGAAGACTTGGTATGATAAGAAGTCCAGGTTACGCCACTTTCAGCCAGGAGATCAGGTTTTGATTCTGCTACCGGTGCATGGGCAACCTCTTCAAGCCAAGTTTAGTGGTCCTTATTTCATGGAGAAGAAACTCAGTGATGTCAACTATGTCATCGCCACACCAGATCGTAGAAAGAACAAGCAACTTTGTCACATCAACATGCTAAAGTTATATCACAGGCGGGACGAAAATAACCCAGTCTGCACTGTAGCTGTTCCACCCGAGTCTGCAAGTGAAGTTCTCCCATGCAGCATGAGCCTGAGTGATAGTTTGGGGAAGAATCCTAATATCATGAATGATCTCCAGACTAAGTTTTCTCATCTAGCTCCCGAGGAAAGGCAGGAGTTTTCGGCATTGCTGCAGGAGTACCCGCAAGTGTTCCGTGCCACTCCAGGAAGAACCACTGTGTTGATGCATGATGTCGATGTTGGAGACGCAAAGCCAATTAAACTGCCTCCTTACCGTGTGAACCCAGTGAAAGTTCCTCTCATTCAGAAGGAGCTTGGCTACAAGATGATTGAGCCCTGTCAGAGTGAGTGGAGCTCTCCTGTCACTCTGGTCCCTAAGCCAGGGGGGTCACAGCGGCTTTGCATCGACTACAGACGTGTTAATCAGATAACCAAAACAGACACTTACGCTCTCCCTCGCGTGGAAGATTGCATAGACACGATCGGAAAGGCTAGGTACATAAGTTTGATTTGTTAAAGGGATACTGGCAAGTACCTATGACTGAACGTGCTAGGGAGATCTCATGTTTTGTAACACTAGGAAAGACTTCTGCATGTTCTGTAATGCCATATGGATGAAGAATGCACCAGCCATTTTTCAGAAGCTCATGAATGTTGTAACAGAGGGTTTGGCAGGGTGTGTTGTTTATATTGATGATGTATTAATCTTCAGTGACAATTGGAAAGATCGCCTATGCCATGTCAGTAAATTTCTTGAGCGTTTAGTTTAGGCTAATCTTGTAGCTAATTTATCAAAGTGTGAGTTTGGTCAAGCTAAAGTTCAGTACCTTGGGTACGTAATTGGTGATGGACACGTTGCACCACCAGCAGCTAAGGTTCAGGTTATAAGTGATCTTCCCAGACCTAAAAGTAGGAAAGAGCTACAAAGATTTTTGGGAATGGTAGGTAATTACAGGAGATTTGTTCTTAACTTTTCAATTCTTGTATCACCACTTACAGACCTACTGAGAAAGGGAGTTAAATTTGTCTGGACCGATAACTGTGAATCCTCTTTCAGCAAACTTAAAGCTATCCTATTAAGTCAGCCAATGCTCACTTCTCCAAATTTTGCTAAGCCTTTTAGGATGGCTGTTGACGCAAGTGATACAGGAGCTGGGGCTGTTTTGCTGCAAGAGGATGATCAGGGTATTGAACACCCTGTATCTTATTACAGTAAGAAGTTCACTCCACCTCAAAAGAACTACTCAACTATTGAGAAAGAGCTTTTGGCCTTGATTTTGGGTTTACAGCATTTTTCATTTTATTTGTGTTGTGGTTTTGACCCCATAGTCATTTATACCGATCATAACCCACTGAAATTCCTTAGTAAGTTTAAAAATAAAAATCAGAGATTGACAAGATGGAGTCTACTTCTTCAGGAGTATTCATTAGACATACAACATGTCAAGGGGAAAGAAAATGTTATTGCAGATTGCTTATCTAGACTTTAGACAGATTGTTTTAGAGTAATAAGAAATTTCCTTTTAAATTTCTTTTTTCTTTGTGGGGAGGTGTTACATAGCCTATGATTTCATCATCCTTTGTATAATTCTAACCTACAGTATGCTACATGTTTGATCACGATTCGCCTCGTGGCTTCCATAGTGTGTGCTCTACCTCACTCCCCCCTTCTCCCCCTTATAGCAGAGTAAGTCGTTCTTTCTGTTGTTCAGAGCAGGATTGTCAACTCTTTGTCCCCTATGGCTTCATTTGCGCGTCCTTCTTACAAGTTGTATCAAGCTCTGCCGGCCCCTATATAATGAGCTCAGTCTCTGCATTAATTGCCATTTAGATCTACTCCTCATTTTGTTCACATCTCTGTCCTCCCCTGTACAGTTGTTATTATTTTTGTGAGTGCTCAGGATGTCTCCAACCTTCTAGCTGCTGTGTAATTTGAGTATAAGTGTTATTAAATTTTTTTCTTGTACTGTATAGCATAAGGTGTTAATTCGTAGGCCTGGTGAGGTTTTTGTGATTAATGTGAAGTTTTATTGTCAGCCAGTAGTAATAATATTTTGTATCTGTAATAATATATTTTGCATTAACTGAGCATTATCCGGTTTTCTCATTTTATCAGGGCTGACTTAGATTAATTTACTCTTGCTAATTTCGTGTTAATAGAGGCTATTGCAGTTAACCATATATTTAACCTGTTTTCTGCCATTCCATTATCCTTATGAGTCCTGAATGTTTAGTTGTTAGTTTGAGCATTAAACTTTAACTTGTAATTTTACCTAACTCTTTTGTTTTGAACCTGGAAATTTGCGGGACAGTAGTGATTTTAGTATTCTCACTTGAAGTGTTCATTATCTCTCTCTGTTCCGTTACAATATATATATATATATTTATATATATATATATATATATATATATATATATATATATATATATATATATATATATATATATAAATATATATATATATATATATATATATATATATATATATATATATATATATATATGTAGGGTGAGAAGTGCTTGTTAGTGTGATTGTAGTGTTGGAATGGCTTTGGATGTGTGTGTAGTCTGTGAATCAAGTGTAATCGGCCCGCGAAAGCCGACTGGGTGCAAGCATACTTTACTGTATGCGACACTGGTTCAACCACAGCACCCCTTGTGTCCGCCAACCCAGTACGTGGCCTGAAGAACGCTCATGAAAGTTTATTACCCTGGCGGGTCGCGAACCCTCGTTCTTCAGTGTACGAAAACGCACACTTTACCACTACCACAGAGGCTCCACACACACACACACACACACACACACACACACACACACACACACACACACATATATATATATATATATATATATATATATATATATATATATATATATTCGTTTTATTTTTTGCTACCGCCAAGTTATTCTATTCGTCTTAGAAGAGACCCTAGTGGTCATATATCTTCCTGAATGTTTTATGTATATTTTTCAGTTCTCTTTCCATCTCTTTTAAGCTGACTAATATTCTATGAAATTTGAGGAATATATGAAAGTTCGTCACGTACTGAACTCTTGCCGTCTATATAATTTATCATTGATGTGCTAACATTCTCAAACACAGGGCGAGTAGTTCTGAAAATATATGCTATTGTAACCATTTGCAACCCCCCTACGTCTTCTTTTAGTTTATTCCTACTATTTCCCAATGAATTTACTCAGAGTAGAATCCACTTCCCTTAATCTAGGGGTTTACAGAGACTTTGTACCCTTTCGCTGTCAGGTTTCGCTTGATATTTGATTAAAATCGTCTGCCTGTTACTAGATTAATATGGAAAATTAGTCATCATAGTGGCGGGGTTGAGAGAGAGAGAGAGAGAGAGAGAGAGAGAGAGAGAGAGAGAGAGAGAGAGAGAGAGAGAGAGAAAATCTATACCACTGAAATCCTGCATGGCTCTAAACGCGCGCGCGCACGCACGCACGCGCACACACACACACACACACACACACACACACACACACACACACACACACACACACACACACACACACACACACACAGTCCATTTAGTCTCATTACCACACCTTTCTCTCTTCCTTCTCCCTCCTCTCACTTCTTTCCCTCCTTCCTCCCTCTCTCTCCTTCTCTTCTCTACTCCTCCTTTAAGCTTCCATCGCAGATTTTCTCATCTATCGTGTTCTCTCCTTACCTCCCAATCTTCTGTATTTACCCTTTTCTCATTTTTTTTTCTTCTTTTCTCCGCCTCTATTATGCTATCGTATATTTTCTTTCTCCCTTAAACTTCTGTCAAGCCTTCTTTTCCTTCTCTCCTCTCCTCTCTTCATTCTCTTTTCCTAACTCTATTTATTACTAACAAGCATACATCCTTCCATTTTTCTTTGATGTGTTCATCAAAGAGGATGTCGCGAGTAAATGAGAATAAGAGAAAAGTGACGAATTGTACTAGGCTGGTAGATGGTAGAAGGATGAGTTGCTTGAGGAGGTAGAGTGTTTTAAATATTTAGGGTCACATGTTGCTGTGGATGGAAGAATAGATGCAGAAATGAAGTTTAGAATGAATGAAGTAGGAAAGGTGCTGGGAGGAATGAAAAAAGTGTTTAGATGTTCGCTTAGAATGGATGTAAAGAGAAGGCTGTATAAGGGTGTTGTGGTACCGACTGCGTTTTATGGGGCTGAAACATGGAATATGGGTGTAGCAGAGAGAAAAAGGTTGAATGTAATGGAGATGAGGTGCCTGAGGAGTATGTATGGAGTGACGCGTATGGATCGAGTGCGAAATGATGAAGTGCGAAGGAGAACTGGAGTTGTGCGGAAGATGGCTAATCGAGTTGAGCAGAGGTGTTGCGATGGTTTGGGTATATGGATAGAATGGATGATGAGCGATTGGTGAAAAAGATAACTGGATCTGATGTGAGAGGTTTATGGCTGAGAGGACGACCACGATTAGGACGGATGGACAGTGTGAGTAGAGCGTTGGATGAGAGAGTTATGTCTGTTGAGCAAGGAAGAATGGCTGTGCGTGATAGGATTGACTGGAGAGAAATTATGAATGAATAAATGATGACGCAGCCTTGAGGGGATATTCTCCCGTATTTGGTCTGATCACCTGATCAGGTCAGGTGCGGGTAAGAAGATGGGTCCATTATGATGTGGCAGGGGTAAACCAGCTCTGCTGTCGCACCCTGCTGCGGATGTCGTTGATTGCACTGGGCAATTGACCCTCGTGCGGTGTGGCGCGGTGAGGATCTGTCCCTTCTCCCCTTGGGGCTAAGAAGCGTATGAATGTGTGTGTGTGGATGAGTAAAGCGGGAGTGTGTCGTCCTGTCTCGGCTACCTCCCTTTATCTGGGGGAAGCAGCCTAAGTATATAGATAGTGTTCATTCATTTTTTTAACTGAACTTTTTTTCACCATATTTCTCTTTTCCCTTCATACTTCCTAGTTTCCAGTTCTGACCCTCCTCCTGACTTTTTTCCTCCATCCATATTCCTTCTCCCTCCCTCTCATTTACTCTCCAGCGGATTGCTCCCTAATACATTCACCTCCTTCCCTCGTCCTCTGTTCGCTCTCTCAACAATCTTTCCTCTCGCCTCTCTCTTTCCCTCTCTTTCCTTTCTTTCACTTCGTTCTCTCCTTCACCCTCCCCCTCGTCCTTCTTTCCCCCTCTTCATTCCTTATCGTCTCTCTCTCTCTCTCTCTCTTTCTCTTTCTTTATATTCCTTTTTCTCTCTTATTCAACTTCCCTCCACGTCCCTCCTTTATTGTCAGCCTTCACCTTCCTTCTCTTTCCCTGACTGCATTCCTACCTTCCTCTCTCCCTCCTCCCTTCCCTCCCTCCCTCCAGTCATTATCCCTTCCTGCCTCTTCTCTTCTTTATCTTATTCTCTTTCGCATTTCATTGCATCTTCATCAATTGGGTTTTCATTTATCACTCTCTGTGGACTCATATATTTCAATACGCACACTTCTGTTTATCTCTCTTGGTCTTTTATTTACTCCAGTTTCACTGCACGTCTGTCTAATCTTTTTATTTTTTCCTATCACTCACTGTACCTCTGTCCTTTTTGTCTTCTTCAGCTGTCTCTGTTACCCTCTTTGCACAAGTTTCTCTTCACGTTTGTCTATCGTTTTCCAGCTTATCACTCTCTGTACTTCCACCTCCTTCTCTTCTTTATCTTCCTACATTCCTTTATCTCTTCAACTCTCTCTCTACATCTGACTCACCCACTAAGGAGCTTTTCACATTTCTATGCCTCACTACCTCTTCAGCTCGAATGTTTCTAAGTCTTGTCGCCCCAGGATGCTACTGTTTCACTTAAGGGAGGCCTCTGGTACTGAAGAGGTTAAACACAACTGCTGTTTATTTTAGCAGTTGACGTTCTCTACTTAATTATATTCTTGTCACCGCCTTACGATTTTACTTAGCTTAGAAGGGACCACCTCGTATTAAAGCTCGTTAAAAACAGTCGACTTTAACCCTTAAGTCGACAGCCTTTTCTCAACCTTCTCAGATTCGTGACAACTCTTGCATTATTCTCCTGTTAACACCAATACTTTCATTAAGCTGAGAGTCCGTCATGTGCGCCAGAGTTAGGGTCATATTCACGTTGGATAAGGAAGCTCCATAACATATTTTTATTATCAGTATATTTCTGTACGTGACATGTTAATAACTGATTTTGTCTTATTTATGCAATCTACTGTATGTCCACAATACAAATGAGTAATTGTGATACAAAAAACGAGTAAGGTGTGACATGCAAACTACAATGTTAAGGAAGTGATGTGAGTAAGCTTCATTACCCAACGATAATACGGGCCTTAGTTAATACAGTCGCCATTAACCCTTTCATGGTCAAAACAACTCTGCTTACATCAGGTAAGACGATTTCATTTAGCTGAGAGGGAAACCTTGGAGCATGAGAGATTTTTATATCATTTCCTTTACTCCCATGACGGTTAAATATGGCTTATGGAAGACCTCCTTTCACTAATATTTCATCGTTAATACTCCTACTCCAGCATTTCATTAATACCCATCAGGTAATATCTCTTCACTAATCTGCCTTTATCATTACTTCTACATTAGCATTCTCAGGCTTCCCTACACAAAGCACAGTAAAAAGCCTGAAATTATAATGCTGTCGTGATTGTGAGAGAGATACTACGCCCCAGTACATTTTCATTACCAATCATTCACTAATACTTTAGCACCAGTTCTCTGTCACTAATATTCCAACACTAATACCCCCTCACCAGTATTCTACTATTAATACTCCTTCACTAATACACCTAATGTCGTAATCTCTCCCCTGCACCAACAACAGGTTCTGGGAAGGTCAGAGGGAACCATTACCACGTCTAACCCCCTCCACCTCTGACTGATTTTTTCATTCATTTATTTATTTATTTATTTTTTTACATTACACCGTCAAACGATTTCATTCAGTTTAGGGGATGCTCTTTGGCGATTATTCCCATTTGATATGAGAGATATTTTCCGAAGTTGAAGAAAATATCCGGAAGTGGATTGATTGCAAGAGAGAGAGAGAGAGAGAGAGAGAGAGAATCATGGTGTTTAATGAGTAAATGGCTTCCTTCCCTTGATGTATCACACAGGGGTCGACGAAACAGATTTCCTTAATGGGGGAAGATACTTTAAGAGATGTGGTAGTCTCAGCCCCACTATCCTCCTCCATTTTTCTCTGCCTTTTTTATTTGATAAAAAAAAGTATCCGTGCATATCTCCACCTATGAGCTTTGCAACTACAAGTCAATAGGCGGAGGGCGGTATAATTAGTTCCCTTAAAGCAATGGCCCACATTCAGAAGCCTGACCAGTAAAGGCTTATTTCTTTCACAAGCATCTTTTTCCAACTTGGCCCAGATTTTCGTCTTTTTGCTGCTAATTTCACACAGCTCAATAGCAGAATAAGGCAATACTTCGGCTGTAAAAGCTTTCCTTGGGGTTCTTCTTGAATATCATCATATTCTAGTGCTCTAATCCATCGCGACAACTGAGCACTGAAGACAGAGAGATGTCAATTTTAAGCCATGTTATAGTAAAAACGGCACATTTGTCTTAGCTAAACTCAGCAACATAAGCCAACAGCAGCAAGAGTACGTGAAAAGAACATCACCGTATTGCAGGAGAAAATTTTTGTTTATGTCTTACAACTGCTAATATTGTGGCAGTTCTTAGCTTCGTATTCTGTGTCTCCGGGAAGTTTCGTAACATCTCATTTACAGCGATTTATTTTGCACATTACACCTCAGTACTCTCTTGTTTATTACTGCTGAAAGCAATGCCGATACTGAAAAGATTATAATAACATTCAGAGGAATGTTAAGGTGTTATATGCAAAACAAATCACTTGGGAAGGCGTGCTACGAAGCTTACGATGCAACTTAAATTACAGATAATAGCCCAGACTTTTACCGTGCAATTGGGCCGCGATCTCCCTGACTCAATCCCGCAATGCCACTTCCTCTGCATATTTATTCCAGTTATTATGTTCTTGTACGATAGTGATGCACAATGTGTCAACACTAAAAACTGTAAACAACATTCAACAAAAAATTAGAGTGTAATATGCAAAATAAATTACAGAGGCAGATGTGCTGCGAAGTCACCTACGCCAACGAGAGTACGACCCATTGTAGGTGAGTCCCTGGCCTGATGGTGGTGAGTGAGGTGGGCTTCACATCTCATAACACCAACACTCTCACAACAGCGACTGAACAATGCACCCAGATACTGCCTGTAATTCCACTAGAACTCACGGGCAAGCTGTGTGTCCTCCCTGTACTGTT
This sequence comes from Coenobita brevimanus, assembly GCF_032717465.1. Taxonomy (NCBI): domain Eukaryota; kingdom Metazoa; phylum Arthropoda; class Malacostraca; order Decapoda; family Coenobitidae; genus Coenobita; species Coenobita brevimanus. The sequence continues at coordinate 7,855,200 of NC_137023.1, read as the reverse complement.
CACACACACACACACACACACACACACACACACACACACACACACACACACACACACACACACACACACTACATGGTGGTATTATAAAGATTTTTTTTTTTTTCCCACCACAAAAAGTATAACCTATACTTTCAGCAGCACCGTATATATAAAAAGTTCCAAACTTGGATCTAACCGAAATTGCTCCACGTTCCTCATATTAGGAAATACTGGACACTTACATGATCAGTCTAATGCAATGATACTTTCCTCATAAGGGCGCACTTATAGGGAAGGGCTTAAAGCATCCCATCACATCTAATCGTCTCTTACGCACTAACGCAAATGATATCTATGTTTCATTTAACTCTTGCTACAACCAGACAATTTACTTAGTTTTAGAAGACTTTTGGCTCTACATGTCTTAGATACAGCCATTTTTCAACTCCTGAACTACAAGACCTCGTCGCCAAGCTAAATATAATCACAATAATAAAACCCGTCTCCAGACTAAAGAAGTTTCTATAATTCGCCTAGAAACCGCAAGAGAAAATAATCATATTAGAGGAGTTATAGGAAATGATATGTAATACTTCAACACATTTGATCCCGTGTTTCAGAATGGAAAACACGACAAAAGTGACAAGGCTTTTTTGCCAACTTTGTTTCCTCCTCTTTTTCTCTCTTTCCTTCCAATCCACTCAGGTCCCTCCACCCTCCCCTGTCATTATACTCTCTCTCTCTCTCTCTCTCTCTCTCTCTCATGCGTTCACCTGAACCCACCCATTCCCCTCACTTCATTCATAATCAATTCATCCCTCCCTCTCCCTCTCCCCTCGCAATCATTCAACTTTCCCCACCCCTTCACCCTTCCCTAACACTCTCTCTCTCTCTCTCTCTCTCTCTCTCTCTCTCTCTCTCTCTCTCTGAATAGTTCCTCGGTTATCTCAGCCTTCACTCAGGAGCATGAATGTGTGTGTGTGTGTGTGTGTGTGTGTGTGTGTGTGTGTGTGTGTGTGTGTGTGTGTGTGTGTGTGTGTGTGTGTGCGTGTGTGTGTGTGTGTAGAATACCCACCTGCTTTCTATCGCCAGTACTCTAGTCACTGTTATTTTCAATTCTACGTACATTCCTCTATGTCTACGGCGGCACGCAGCACCCGACTAGCAACACATTTTCTATGCAACTCTCCAGTGCAATAATAAACTGTTATTACCAGCCGCCGATACGAAGCTGGTATTGTTTTCAGTGTGTGTGTGTGTGTGTGTGTGTGTGTGTGTGTGTGTGTGTGTGTGTGTGTGTGTGTGTGTGTGTGTGTGTGTGTGTGTGTGTGTGTGTGTGTGTGTGTGTTTCAGTTCCTAGATCCTCCCAACATCATCTATAATAGTAGGAAATGGGGTGACAATGTTTGTGGTCAGGGTATTGATGATGATGATGATGATGATGATTGTGATGAAGGTCTCAAATATAAACACAGTCGTTTGGGAATGGGAAAATTAAAATGAAGACGTCAACAGCATAAACTGCTTTACTGCGAGATAATGCTGATTTTATGTGTACGGCGTGCCGGGGTGAGCAGGTGGAGATTGTCAGACGTGAAAGGATTGAACTTGCTGGTGAATCTCTTGAGTGCGTGGAAGAGTTTTGTTATTTGGGAGACATGTTGTGTGCTGGAGGTGGGGCTGGAGCTAGCTCTGTGGCTAGGGTGAGAAGTGGTTGGAAGAAGTTCAGGGAGCTCTTGCCTCTCCTGACATTGAGAGGGTTCTCCCTACGTGCTAAGGGGTCTTTGTATGCAGCATGTGTTAGGAGTGTAATGCTGTATGGCAGTGTGACCTGGGTAGTGAAGGAGGAAGATAGTCGCCGGCTCAGACGTACAGAAATGACAATGATTAGGTGGATGTGCAGTGCGTCCCTGCGTCCAAGGCTTGGAGGGGCTGGGTTTACAATGAAAGAGTTGAGAGGTAGGATGGGACTGGAGTGTATTGGTGTTGTGATGAGGAGAGGTAGATTGAGGTGGTTTGGACATGTGGAGAGGATGGGGGATGATAATTGGGTGAGGAAGGTGAGAAGTGTTAATACTGGGGGTTGGGTTATGAGGGATAGACCGAGAAAGACATGGGACGAGGTCATTAAGTGTGACCTTAGGGTTAAGGGACTGAACAGGGAGGCTGCAATGGATCGTGCAGCATGGAGAGCCGCCATTAGGTGACCAAGGCCGACACATGCAAGCATGTTGGAACCTTTAAAAACGAAAACAAAAACGAAACTCCTCGCTATGATATTTTGTTTCGTTTTATTTTATGCCACCGCTAAGATATTCTGTTCGTCTTAGAGGAGCCTCTAGTAGTGAAATATCTTCATGAATGTTTTATGTACATTTTCCAGTTCTCTTTCCATCTCTTTTACGCTGACTAATATTATATGAAATTTGAAGAACATATGAATGTTCGTCACGTACTGAACGATTGACGTCTAGCTACCAGTAAGTTATCATACATGAACTTACATTCTCAAACGTAGGGCGAGTAGTTCTGAAATTATATGTTACTGTAACCATTTGTAACCCCCCAACGTCTTCCTTTATTTTATTCCTACTATTTTCGAACGAATTTACTCAATAGAATCACTTCCCTTAGTATAGAGGTTAACAGAGACTTTGTAGTCTTTTCGCTACGTCAGGTTTTGTTTGATATTTAATAAAAATCGTCTGCCTGTTACTGGATTATTATGGAAAATTAGTTATCATGGTGGCGGGTTAACAGAGAGAGAGAGAGAGAGAGAGAGAGAGAGAGAGAGAATCAAATATTGTACCAATGAAACCCTGCATGGCTCTAAACATACACACACGCACATACGCACACACACGCACATACACACAGTCCCTTTAGTCTCATTACCTCACCTTTCTCTCTTCTTCCTACCTCCTTAACTCTCCTTTCCTCCTCTTTTTCTCCTTTATGCTTCCATCGCAGCTTATCTCACTCTATTCATCCTCTTTTCCTCTCCTTACCTCCCCCATCTTTACTTTCCCTCTTTCGTTTTTCTTCTCCTCTTCGCCTCTATTATTCTATCCTCTGTTTTCCTTCTCTCGTACACTCCTTGCCAGTCTTCTTTTCCTCCTTTCCTCTCCTTCCTTCATTCTCTTCCCTTACTCTCCTTCAGTTATTACTAACATACGGTATTTCCTTCCATTCTCCCTCGATGTGCTCACTTATTATCAACAGCGTATACCGTCTCTGCCCTTACTTCCCTTCTTCTTTCTCTTTTTCTCCTTCCCCTTTCTGTCCCCCCTCCTGCCCTCTTTCCTCCCTCCATATTCCTTCTCCCTCCATCCATTACTCCCTCATTTTCTCTCCAACGACTTGCTCCCTAATACACTCACCTCCTTCCCTCTCTCTCTGTTCGCTTTCAAAAATTGTTCCTCTTGCCTCTATCCTTCGTTCTCCTTTCCTTTCTTCCACGTCGTTCTCTCCCTCCCTCTCTCCCTCTCCCTTCTTGCTCCCTCTTCTTTCCTTAACGTCTCTCTCTCTCTCTCTCTCTCTCTCTCTCTCTCTCTCTCTCTTTTAGCTTCTCATTTTTGTTGTTCCTTTTTTCTCTCTTCTTCAACTTCCTCCACGTCCCTCCTTTATTGCCAGCCTTCACCTTCCTCCTCTTTCCCTGACTGCATTCCTACCTTCCTCTCTCCCTCCCTCCCTTCCCTCCCTCCCTCCAGTCATTATCCCTTCCTGCCTCGTCTCTTCTTTATCTTATTCTCTTTCGCATTTCTTTGCATCTTCATCAATTGGGTTTTCATTTATCACTTTCTGTGGACTTACATATTTCAATACGCACACTTCTGTTTATCTCTCTTGGTCTTTTATTTACTCCAATTTCGCTGCACGGCTCTCTTTTTTTTTTTTTTCCCTATCACTCACTGTACCTCTGTCCTTTTTCTCTTCTTCAGCTGTCTCTGTTACCTTATATGATCAAATTTCTCTCCACGTTTGTCTATCATTTTCCCGCTTGTCACTCTCTGTACTTTCAACTCATTTACATTTTCCTTAATTCTCTTATCTCTTAAAATTTCTCTCTTCATCTGACTCATTCGCTATGAACTTTTATATTTTTCTAAGGCCTATTTCTATGTCCTCACTACCTTTTCAGCTCGAATATCTAATTCTTGTCGCCACTGGAGGCTGTTATTACACTTAGGAAAGACCTCCCGTCCTTAAAGGTTAGACACAATTGTTATTTACTTAGTAGCTGATGTTCTTTACTATAATGTTGCTATCTCCTTACGATTGTACTTAGCTCAGAAGGGACCACCTCGTATTAAAGCACGTCAAAAGCAGTCGTCTTTATCATGTCGACAGCCCTTTCGTAACCTTCTTCGATTCGGGACAACTCTTGTATTATTCTCCTGTGAACACCAATACTTTCTATCTGCTGAGTCAGTCATGTGGGCCAGTGCTAGGGTCATATTCTCGTATTCTCGTTGGATAAGGGAGTTCCGTAATTCATTTTTCTTACCAGTATATTACTGCACGGTCCGTGTTAATAACTGTTTTTGTCTTATTTATGCAATCCTTGTAGATTATACAAAGGAGTAAACATGATACTAGAGACGAATTAGGTGTAACAAGCAAAATAAACTGCTAAGAAAGAGGTGTGAGTAAGCTTCCACACCCTACCACAGTACGGGCCTTAATCAGTGTACTGTAGTTCCCAGTAACCCTCTCATGGTCAAAATAACTCTACTTGCTTCAGGTCAGACAATTTCATTCAGCTGAGAGGGAATCCTTGGAGCATGAGAGAAATGATACTATTCCCGTAACTGCCATCACGGTTAAATATGGCTTATGGAAGACCTCTATAAGTGCGCGGTTTAATCCCTTCATTGATACTCCATCGTTAATACTCCTACTCCAGCATTTCACTAATACCCGTCTAGTAATGTTTCTTCAATAATCTTCCTCCATTATTACTTCTACATTAGCATTATCAGGCTTCCCTACACGCTAGGCCTGGTAAAAAGCCTGGAATTATAGTGTTGTCGTGATTATAACTGGGTTAATGCTCCCTAATGTTTATTCACCACTAATCATTCACTAATACTTCAACACTAATACCCTGTCACTAATACTCCAACACTAACACCCCCTCACCAATACTCTACTATTAATACTCCTTCACTAATACACCTAATGCCATAATCTCTCCCTTGCACCAACAACAGGTTCTGGGAAGGTCAGAGGGAACTTTTTTTTACATTACGCCACCAAACGATTTCATTCAGTTTAGGGGAGGCTCTTTGGCTATTACACCCATGTGTTATAAGATATTTTCCTAAGCTGAAGAAAATGTCCGGTAATAGAGAGAGAGAGAGAGAGAGAGAGAGAGAGAGAGAGAATCATGGTGTTTAATGAGTAAATGGCTTCCTCCCCTTGATGTATCACACAGGGGTCAACGAAACAGATTTCCTTAATGGAGGAAGATACTTTAAGGGATGTGGTTGTCTCAGCCCCACTATCCTCCTCCCTTTTTCTCTACCTTTTATATATGATTTAAAAAAAAAGTATCGGTGCATATCTCACCAAAAGATCGACCTATGAGCTTTGCAACTACAAGTCAATAGGCGGAGGGCGGTATACTTAGTTCCCTTAAAACAATGGCCCACATTCAGAAGCCTGACCAGTAAAGGCTTCATTCTTTCACAAGCATCTTTTTCCAACTTGGCCCAGATTTTCATCTTTCTGCTGCTAATTTCACACAGCTCAATAGCAGAATAAGAGAATACTTTAGCTGTGCATGCCTTCCGTGGGGTTCTTCATGAATAGCATCACATTCTAGTGCTTTAATCCATCACTACAACTGAACAGTGAAGAAAGAGTGATGCCAAATTTAGGCCAAGTTATAGTGAAAAAAAAAAAGGCATAGGTGGCTTTGCTAAACTCAGCAGCATAGGCCAACAGCAGCAGGAGTACATGAAAAAAGACATCACCGTAATAAAGGAGATAAGATTTGTTTATGTCTTACAACTGCTTATAGTGTTGCAGTTCTTAGCTTCGTATTCTATGTCTTCGGGAGGTTTCGCAACACCTCTTCAATAGCGACTTGTTTTGCATATTACACCTCAGTACCCTCTTCTGTATTATTGATGGAAGCACTGCCAATACTGAAAAGATGAAAATAACATACAGAGGAATGTTAAGGTGTTATAAGCAAAACAAATCACTTAGGAACCCGTGCTACGAAGCTTACGATGCAACTTAAATTACAGATTATAGCCCAGACTTTTACTGTGCAACTGGGCCGTGATCTCCCTGACTCACTCCAGCAGTACCACTTCCTCTGCATATTTATTCCAGTTATTATGTTCTTGTATGATAGTGATGCAAAATATGTCAACGCTAAAATCATATAGAAACATACAGTAAAATAAGAGGTGTAATACGCAAAATAAGTTACAAAGGCACATGTGCTACGAAAATAACGCCAACGAGAATACGACCCATTGTAGGTGAGTCCCTGGCCTGATGGTGGTCAGTGAGGTGGGCTTCACATCTCATAACACCAACACTCTCACAACAGCGACTGAACAATGCACCCAGATACTGCCTGTAATTCCACTAGAACTCACGGGCAAGCTGTGTCCTCCCTGTACTGTTCACACACACACACACACACACACACACACACACACACACACTGAGTGGTGGTATAATAAAGACTGTTTCCCCCCCCCCACCACAAAATATACAACCAATACTTTAGCCAGCATTTTATATCAATATTCAAAAGTTCCATGAAATTGGATCTGACCGAAATTGCTCCACGTTCGCATATCTGGCAATTCTGGATAGTTACATGATCATGGGGGAGGCGGTGGCTCAACTGGGGAAGGCGGTGCCTCAATCGGTAGAGAGGTGGCCTACGGTCCTACAGGACCCAGGTTCAAATCCCTGCTGGGGCAGGGAACAGTTTAAGGATTTGAACTTCATGTAACGCAGACTTTACCGATCTACCAGAAGACCCGCCGACATGTCGTAAAAATACCCCACGCTAATACCAGTACACCATTTCTGTATGAGACAGCCCTAGCATGTATTCAATATGGATGGTGCGTGTTAGAGACGAAGTAGTGACATGTAGAGGTGTATGGTATGTAAGTGAACTACTGGGCTTTGGGAGCAGGCTGTGAAGCCTATGCCCAGAGTCGAGCACATAAAAAAAAAAAAAAGTCTAACGCAATGATACTTTCCTTTTACTTTCAAGATTACAGAATGCATCCTATGGTTAACAGTTTCACTACGATGACACCTTTGTTCACTTACTCCTAGCTATTGCAAGTGATTTCTCTTTTCCTTGTAAAGACCTTCTTACATGGAAGGGCTTAATGCATCCCATCACATCTAATAGTCTCTCTTACCCACTAACGCAAATGATATCTATGTTTCATTTAACTCTTGCAATAGGCAGATAATTTATTTAGTTTTGGAAGACTTTTGGCTCCAGATGTCTTAGATACAGCCATGTTTCAACTCCTGAACTACAAAACTTCTCCGCAGAGCTAAATATAATCATGACAGTAATAAAACCGGTCTCCAGACTAAAGAGGTTAAGCTCAAAATATTTGCCTAAATATTGCAAGGAAAAAAATCAGATCGGAAGAGTTAAAGGAAATGTTATGTAATATTTCAGAACACTTGGTCCCGTGTGTCAGAATGGAACATACGACAAAAGTGACAAGGCTTTTCTGCCAACTGTGTTTCCTCCCCTTTGTCTCTCTCTTTCCCTCCAATCCACTCCGGTTCCTCCTCCCTCCCCTGTCATTATTTACTCTCTCTCTCTCTCTCTCTCTCTCGTGCGCTCACCTTCCCCCACTCACTCCCCTCACCCCCTTCATAATCATTTCATCCCTCCCCCTTCCTTCTCTCCCACACAATCATCTCTACCTTCCCACCCTTTCACCCCCCTACCCCCCTCCCTCTCCCTTCCTCTCCCCTAATCTCTCCCTAAACAATTCCTCGGTTATCTCAGCCCTCTCTCAGGAAGGTGTGTGTGTGTGTGTGTGTGTGTGTGTGTGTGAGAGAGAGAGAGAGAGGGGGGGGCGTGTACTACTGCTATGTGTGCTTTTGCCTGTGCACACGTGTATGTATTTAGAGAGAGAGAGAGAGAGAGTACAACCGCTGTGTGCACTTACGTCTTAGCACTCGTGTATGTACTTGTATGTCTTCATGTGAGGTTGTTGGTATTTGTATGTGAGCATCCATGTGTTAGTGTGTGAGCTTTGGTGTTCACTGTACGTGCTGTTGGAGCACATGCATACAAATAATACTGTGTGTGTGTGTGTGTGTGTGTGTGTGTGTGTGTGTGTGTGTGTGTGTGTGTGTGTGTGTGTGTGTGTGTGTGTGTGTGTGTGTGTGTGTGTGTGTGTGTGTTCTTTATCCATGTATGTATTTATATATGTTGTATCATATGTCTAAAACAATACATTCAAAGACCACAAATATAGATCATTTACACTAAGAAACAAGAGTAGTACTCCAAGTAGAGGTCCAGACTTAAATCATTGGTGCATAAATCAGTGCCCACCACAGGATCCAGCCCACCCAAGTAACTGCATGTTGCACCACCCACCATCACAAAGAAACACAACAAAGAAGTACTTTCCAACACTGCACAAAATGTTTCATGATCATCATTCCTCGGCGACCACACACACACACACACACACACACACACACACACACACACACACACACACACACACACACCTTGTACATGTCATGTATACCCACTACCACTATCGATGGGTTTCTGGGCCTTCCTTCCTTAAAATGGCCTATAGTACAAGCAGGAGTATCATCAAAGGGTCTCTTGCACTTGCTGTATTCATGGCAGTAACTACGAGACCAATGTAATAGTTACTGTTTCAAAGATACTTCCTCGTGACTGAAATTCATGGACTAAACCAATGAAGGGAACCCCGAGCAAGGTAAGGTACTGTCACTCCAGTATCTAAAAACAAGAAGTTCTTAACTCCACTGTTTATCTCTGCTACCACCTGATGATTTCAATTACTGTGGGTTTATTGAAACTATGTAAAGTGAAGTTTATGTAGGTTGTTTGCAACCCCTTCATTGCATGTATTTTCCAACATGTTAAGAATAAAAGGAAATGTACGTCATTTGACTGAAGATATTAAAGTATGAATATAAGTAAATCCAAGAAACATAGACACCCGGGGCGTCGGCACTGCAGCCAGTGCTGTGTCTAGGCTGCTTTTCTGTACACTTGGTAATTCATGATCGTAGATTACCTTAAAACTAAGCTTACCACATGTAATGCTTCTGTACAGCATGTTTATGTACACAGTGCATTAAACCTTTGTAATTATTAATGACTTCCCTGCAGCGGCGCGTTTGATTATATTTAGGGTATTTCCAAACCATTTTCAGCAGCTTGGGAGAGAATTTTCGATAGCCTTCATTTACCTCTCCACTATAAAAATTTTCCCCTTAGCTCTTATGTGAACTGAATCGTCTGAGAGCAATAACAACAGAATAAAGATAACGTCATCTGACTGAAGGGTTTCATCTGAATATTCTGTTCCGGAAAAAAAAAAAAAAAAAAAAAAAAAAAAAAAAAAAAATCAGTGAATGCAACATGAGATCATCAGTTGGTGTCGAGGCCGAATATGTGACTGTATCCTGTGACTTGGACCCTCGACCGATTGCTCAAAACTGACTTACTTCATTCTTGTTTGATCTTTAACCCTTCCACCAACTATGGTTTACATGAGATCAAAACTATATGAATGATCTTGTCCTGTGACCCTGACTTTTGGCCCTTCCCTGTCCCCATAACCTTTGGCTTATTGTTCTCAAAATCGAATCTCTTTACTCATCCCGTACCCTGAACCCTCCCAAAAAGTATGCTGCAAATCTGAAAAATAAAAAAAGAAAGAATAGAAAATAAAGAAAGAAAGGAATTGTTCAAGTTGGCCTTGTCGTGTTATCATGAATCTTTATCCTGTTATTCTTAAAAGCAGTAGGTCGACCTCATGACTGATCCCCAGCTCTTCCAACAAGTTTGGTTAAGATAGAACTGGTTTAGCTTTGTTCACACACAAACACCTGGGTCGAATTCTGACCTTGCCTTGTGGCATTGACATTTAAATGACTTGTCAGAACTGAAGGCCTTCGCTCTTGCGTTACCCTTTGCCCTTCAACCAAGATTAGTTTAATCTGGATAAAAACTACTCAAGCTGATCTTTCTCGGTGAAAATTTGACCTACTTCTATGACCTTGACTTTTAAACCTATTGTTCTCAGAAACAATAGGTCAACCCCTTGGCTGTCTCCCCCCCTCCCTCTCCACTAGTTCTGGTTAAAATAGGACATAGGCATTTTCAGGTATACTGTTAACCCACACACGCGAGTGGTTGGATAAAAAGAAGGGGGAAAAGCACGGTATTCATCACCATTCATGGCCATGTTTAGCCATGAATGAATGTCTTAGATCAATGCAATACTTTTGATAAGCTCAAATATTCTTTAACCCCCTCACTCCTACGCGCAGTTTCATTCAACTTTGGAAGGACGTTTTGCACGGAAGGTTATATCTTACATCCTCCAGTTGGAAAAGCTCCTAAACGGATATGACACATGTTGAGTAAGCTGGATTAACGTCTGGAGGGAGTAAGATGCATCAGGTGTTGGAGAGGGACGTCTACACTTGGCGGTCCAGATACAGATATAGAAATGTTGCTCAGCTACCTCCCTATCCTCCGACAGGAGGATGGTGGCCTGCAGAAGAAGCCTATACTTCATTGGATTCATGTCCAGGTGAGCCAGGAGCCATAATACCAACAAAATTATAGCACAAACTAAAAACAAATCAATAAACAAACTTCTAAGGGTTGAACAGGTTAAGAATTGCGGTGATGTTAACAACCTGCAGGTTCCTGGAGCCATAATCTCGTAGGGTAAGGAGGCACCCCGGCATCTCTTCCTTGCCAGGGTATTTCTGCTCATGTCACGTAAATCTTTTTGTCATATTTATATAAGTATGTCAACACGTCAGTGATAAAAGCACATGTAACCGGATAATATGTTGTAATATGAAAAATACGTCAGAATGGAGAGTACCTAGAAAACCTCCTAAGCTGATGAACACACACACACACACACACACACACACACACACACACACACACACACACACACACACACACACAGAGTGCAACATAGCCGGAAGTGTTGTAGCCACCACTTCCTGCATAGCAACACACACGCACACCAGTCTCATCTACATGCAGCCAACTTCACACTGTCCTAAATGGTGCATGTCGACAAAACCCCACCACCGACTTGGACTGTCCTAAATGCTACCACAACTCATCTCCTTCAGTGCGATGACGTATTTTTGTTGCTTATTTGTGCTGCTACCAGACGATTTTATTTAGCTTAGGGGAGTTTACTAGTAGTGCAGGGGTAAATAAGGGTATCAAATACCTCTGGTCCGAAATTCCTTCCCAACCCGAACTGTTACTTTGTAGCAGATAAAAAAAGAATGTATATACGTCATCTGCCTGAAGAAATTTAAACTGGATTTTTTTCCTTTTGCATCTTATTTTATGTAAATCAGTAGCAAATAGGACAATATCACAAAGTTACATATATTCTATGGGACTTTTCACAACTAGCATCAGAGACTTGTGTTAAATTCTTGGTACTGCATAATATTCAAGAAGGAAAGATATGAAATTTATTTCAAGCTAAAGTATACATTCAATACGGCTGCACTATAACCATAAATCAAATTGTCGTATTCTTGTTGACTAAGTGGATTTTGAAACGCCTCTTTTTTGGCAATGTATTTTGCAAATGACATATTTTTATCCCCTTATGTAACCGATATAAACTGCCGACATTGAAAAAATAACAGAAATGTTAGGTTTACTATGCAAGGCAAATCTCGAAGGAGAAGCAACTATAAAGTTTTCAGTGCCAACGAAAATAGAGCCAAATAGTCGAACTACATCCTGCTGCTGTCATACCAACCCTGCATATTGGACTGACAACACTCCACTTCATCATTATAGTCATATTTTTCAAACCCACAGACACAAGGATGCCCACCACAAAACTGAGAAGACGACTCAAGCCTTTTGTCACGAATATTAAGCAACTCTGCCGCAATGCATCCCTACAGAACCGTATTACAGTGAACATGCTCTCTCATAATTCTTCTAGTGCTGATTTATTTATTTTGGAGATGAATTCTTTGCAGGAAAACGAGGGCTTCGTGTTACTCAATACTTTAAAGCATCGCCTTTCCATTTCGCAGCTGCATCAACTCCAGCAACTTATACCATAATGTACGTAGAGACAGACAGACAGATTGAGAGACAAACAGATAAGTGCTGCAATTATTTTTGCTGTTATCTTCACCGGCTGGAGACAGTTATATGCTGCTGCACGCATTCCAGACAACTTCATAAAAATACTTCTATCACTTCTTTGCTGCCGTATCAGCTGTCTTTTCTTCCTGGTTTAGAGTTACCTGACATACGGCATACGGTTTAGTTAGATATTTCTCAAACCTGCTAGTTGCAATAGGTGATTTGATTTAAACACTCTATACCACTATATATTCCTATCCTGACCTATTGACATATGGCATTTGAACTTTATCAGTAATATTTTTTTCCTTTTTCCTTTCATTTTTTTTTTTTTTTTTTTTTTTTTTGCCCAGCCTGTCCACAAACTCTGTACTGTTCTGAAACTGTTGAAACAAATCTAAACTTTGGAAACACTGAATCCACAAGTGTTTTTTTTTTCCCCTCTGGCTTCTGGCAACAACGATATATATTTTCCCCACAAAACACAGTTAACATTATTTAATTTTTCCCTTAAACTCTAGGTGCATTTTTTTCTTTATCTCCTTCAGTATGGTAAAGTCTTTTATATATTCCATTCCTGATACCGCCAAACGACTTTTTTCTTTTCAGCTTAAGAATGATTTTCCAGTGAAGGCAATGACTAACCTCTCCAGCTCGAAATGTTACTCCTAAGCTGAATAAACCTTTCGTTACTTAGAATATAATCTTTATAGTGAACAGGTAAACACAATCATGCCAAGGTCTCTCTCCGGAGCTCAGTTAAATCATCATGCGGAAA
>NC_137023.1:7814558-7837058 GCF_032717465.1 Coenobita brevimanus | reverse complement strand
CATTCTCCTTCTTACGCTTCCCCATTTTGTCGCTCCATCATATTGGTCGTCCATTGCTTCCCTTACCCCTCACATACCCCCCTATTTTTTCTCCACTTTGATGTACTGTACGTCTTTTACTACTTCCTCCATCCCTGCTGTCACAACTCTCTTTATATTTCAGTCCATCTTCACTAACATCATCTCTTCACAGGGCACACCACTCCCTCATATATGCCCACTGTCGAATCCCGCTATCTGATTCCTCATCTACAACTTTTCGTACCAGCTCACTACCACACGCTCTTATTACGAGCGAGCGGGCGCAGCGAGCTAAGCGATGTTTACTCTACGTTCAGCTGAGAAATGAGCGGCCCGACACGACCCGGCCTGGCCCGACGTGACATTGCCCGACTGCGATGGTCTTCCGAGGCTATTAACTTTTCTATGTGAACTAGAGAGGATATTCTTTAAGCAGGTGGTAGATACACTCAATAAATTTAGTCTTTAGCTATATATTTACTAATGAGACCAAAAGAAACCCCTTGGAATCCCAGCTTTCCAAGGGAATGTACCGAGGGCTTCAACTGACATGATCCACTATGAAATCGTATCTAAAAAGATCTCCCGTTGCAACACTAAGCTTTATTGCATGAATTCTAACAATTAAATATCGGATATTACACTCATAATTATACATGAAGTTTTTTTTCCTGTGTTTAGAGATTGAAATCAGCAAGGGTAATCACCCTATTTCTGGGTTTTATCGTTCGATCAATACCCAAACGTTTACCGATGCAGTTCATTGACACGGCAAGTCGGAAACGGAGAATTAAACATTGGGGTGAGATAAATGCTATGGCACCTCGTTATGTGCACATCCAGAGAGAAAAGGTGAGAGAGAGAAAACGTGAGAAAGTAAATATTTTAGCTCAATAATTCTACTGCTATTATTCAACTACCTCACCAGAAATGCTGAAAGTTTACACCAAGATGAAATTATTAGGTGTATGTACAAACGCTCGCTCGCTCGTCACGCGTTCACAAAGCGCACTTTACTGGTATACTCCTCCACATTGTTCATCTATCACCACCTACCACTTTTTCCTTCTACTCCACTATCATTCTCTCTTAGAATCACTCAGGATCAGTTCTGCTCTACCCCTGCACGGTTGCCAACTCTCACCGCTGCTGCTTCTGGGGCGTTTGAAGTTGTGTGTCACTTAAATCTGCTTGTTCTTCATGCTCTTGCTTTACAACTCAGATGTGTCGAATTTGTGCTGTTGTTTACGCTGCACACACTTATTCCAACACGAAACGGTCTGTGACTAATGCAGTTCCAGGGATGCATGTGGTGGTAAATGTTTCAGGATTTACCGCAGAGTCAAAATTTTTCCACAGACGGGGATGTTTTTGCTTGGGCTCTGACTGGTTATTTTCAAGATGTTACGCACAAGGATTGGTATTTTTTGCCAAGTCTTTGATTGAAAAAAATATATACCGTACTGCTTAGTCATTTCTCATTCCTATTCCCCTCCCTCTGGGATCAGCTGAGGTGAATACTAATGCAGATTATAAGATAAAGTGCAGCTGCAATCAGTTGTCCCCTACTGATGGCTCGATGCTATGTTAAATCCTTATGAGACATCTGTCTAGTTCCTCCCCCCCCTCCCCCGATTACTTGAGACAATTTGGATAGCAGACCGTAAACAAAGTGAAGCTGCAAACAGTCTTCCCCTTCCATTGTTTCGAAGCACTGGCAGAATATAATGAGATCTTGACAAATTAATCAGTAATAATCTTGTGGGTTAGAAAGGCTCCAGTCTCGCTTCACTAGTTCGGAGCAGCAAACGTCTAAAAAGACTATGAACCGAAACTATGTATGTGATGAAGCTTACAGATAAGCCGTAGTCAAGTGGTATCTGATGTCTGAAAGGACGCAAGTTCCATTCAAAGATGGGATATGAAAGAGTATGACGATTTCAGTTTTGTGAAAACAGACTGTACTGATCTTCAGCAAGACCTACCAACAGGTACCGTATATGTCATGAAATACCCCTGCTAACACGATCACACCACTATTGAATGATACAGCCCTAATATGTATTGAATATGGATGGTGGTTATTACTGCCAAAGTATCAACATGTGAAGGTGTTTGACATATAGGACTGTAAGGCCTCTGGGAACAGGCTCATGCGTTTATGTCCCGAGACAGACAAATAACAAACAGGTTCCAGTGTGCTAGACTATTGCAGATCATTACTTATTTATCACTACAGTCGAGACCTTTAGCAGTTATTTTTTTCTTGTTACAACTGGATGCTTATAGCCAGCTTAGTATAGCACCCTAGTACTGACCCAGGTGATGAAGGCAATATCCAACTTCTCCAGTGCGAGAAACATCTAACCAGAGTAACATTGCTGTATCAGTGGTGCTGGAGAGGGGTGCCTTCCCGCAGGGGCACTGATATAACCGGTCGGCTCCGCTGCGCAGTTGTGCCAACGTCACTAAACTCCCTGCCTATCCCCCGAAACAAGGATGGTGAACTGCTGGAAAACTTTAAACCTGCAGTCCGCCAGGTTAACGTACAGATGATTCTGGGGTCGGAACCACCACCACCACTACTACTACTACTACTACTACTACTACCGGTACTACGACTAGGCTACTACTACTACTATTACTACTACTACTACTCCTATTACTACTACTACTATTACTATTACCACTCAGAAGAAGATGAAGAAGAAGAAGAAATACTGTACGTGATGGAAGTTTAGAGGTTAATTTAACTCAGCACCACCAGAAATCACTTCTAATTTTTATTTTCCTCTTCACCACGTGAGAAAGTGATCAGCCACTGCACTGTCAAGATGTATTTTGCTTAACTGTTACCCTTTTTAAACGATTTTCGTCAGCTTAATGTGCAAAGCATGATGCCTCTTTCTAGTCTTGCTATCTCTAGACGATTTAAACTACGTTGGGAAGTCTTTTAGAACTGAAGGGGTTAGATATAGCCTTCACTAATCCCTTTATTATTAAAAGTCTTTCAATAGCTAAATAAAATAGTCTGGAGACAATAAGAACAAGATATAATAAAGCGTCCAATGACTGGAGGAGATGAGAAAGATGTTGCAAATTGGAGTGGTTAGATTTAGCTTTCAATAACTTTCTCTGCTGGGGGACTCTTCTAATATGAATAAAACTGCTGCTATCAAGAATGAAATACAAACACCGTCCCCGGGTTCGAAGGCTTCAGATCCCGTTCAAGAACATAAGTATGATAAAGACGCTTGTAATTCTTCTTGTATTTTAACCCAAGAATTTTAGTCTGCTTAACGCTGGACAGCTAACTGCACTGAGCCCCCCCCCCAAAAAAAAAAAAAACAAATAAACTAAAGATGAGTGACATAGTTTGATCAGTACATAGTGGTTTTGTATCTTTGGGATTCTGGACTGGTGAAGCGACACCGAACCCTGCCATCAATTTGAATATTACTGGTTTGATTAGCAAGGTATCATTAGGCTGCTTAGCGAAACAGGGAAAAATCAACCTTACCCACTTCCATTTTGTCTCTCAAGTGCCGCACGGATCGAAAACATAACAGATAAATAAGTAAATCAACACGAGCAGCTTGCTGATGTTCCATTTATCGTTGTCGCCTTACTTCTTGTATACTGTAGATAACTGATGACTAGCCATCTCCCACAAACCCACTTCATTCCAGTTTTCCATATCATTTAATACCAGTAACATTATTATTATTATTATTAGTAAAATCTTCATATACAATCCTAGTTGCAACGTTCATACATCAGTACGCACTGCCTCTCCTCCATAGCCTGCTCACTCAGCTTTGCTTCAGGATATTTCTCTCATTTCCGGATATAATACGTTTCTTAAAGGAGGGCTGCCCATACCAATACACCTCACGGCACAATAGCCCTATGGGAGGGGGGGAGTATTTACAAGGGCTTCGACTAGGAAACCTCATTTGTAATCGTTTGTTACCGCAACCACTCGATTATATTCAGAATGAGAGGACGCCACTGGAGAAAGTGCTTTATAAATACCCCCCCCCATATATTTATATATTTATATATATATAGATAGATAGATAGATAGATAGATGTGTGTGTGTGTGTGTGTGTGTGTGTGTGTGTGTGTGTGTGTGTGTGTGTGTGTGTGTGTGTGTGTGTGTGTGTGTGTGTGTGTGTGTGTGTGTGTGTATAAATAAACTGCTAAGGAAAATTGCAACAACGAAGATATTATAAAAGCTTAATAAGCTGAAATATACAGGCAGACAGCAGGTGCTACAAGTAAGGGAATATTATCCAGCCATGAGTAGAATTGAACTGGTAGGTAAAGGCGCTACAAAGAAAAGAATATAACTACCCAAAGTAGTAATGATTGGTGAAGACGAGAAGGAAGGAAGATCTTAAGCCCAGAAGATGGATGTTCAATACCTGTTTGTGTTTCCTTCATTCCACTGCTAATAGCTTTTTTCTCACACCAGCTTACTGCTTCTCTCTCTCTCTCTCTCTCTCTCTCTCTCTCTCTCTCTCTCTCTCTCTCTCTCTCTCTCCAAAGAATACTCTACGTGATGGAAGTTTAAAGGTTAACGCAAGTCAGCATCATGAGAAACCACTTAGTTTCTACTTTTGTCCGCAGCGCGAGAGAGTGATCAGCCATTTCACTACGATGATGTGCTTTATTTCATCCTTGCTATATTAAGACGATTTTATTCAGCTTCATATCACTAACATCCCCTGTCTAACATGCACACCTGTCTCACCACCAAACTTGCCACGCCACTTACCTCTCTCACCACCACCACCACCTGCTTCACTACACACCTGATTCACCATTACATCCCTTACTACTCATATGCCTCGCTACCACAACTGCCTCACCACCTCAACTGCTTCACCACACACCTTCCATACCACACACCTGTCCCACTGCCTCACTTTCCTCACCAAGCATGCCTAATCATCATAGTTGCCTCACCACACACCTGCCTTGCCACACACCTGTCTAACCGCAGACCTGTCTAACCACAAACCTACCACACCACATGCCTAGCTCACCTCACAAATTTATTCTCATACATATCTGCCTCAGCACACATTCGTTTCATAACACACCTGCCTCACTACACACCTGCCCCACTAAACACCTGCCTCACTACACATATGCCCCACTACACACCTGCCTCACTACACACCTGCCTCACTACACACTTGTCTCACTACGCACCTGCCTCACTACGCACCTGCCTCACTACACACCTGTCTCACTGCACACTTGTCTCACCACACACCTGCCTCACAACACGCCTGCCTCACTACACACCTGCCTCACTACATACTTGCCTCACTACACACGTGTCTCACAACACAACTGCCTCACTACAAACCTGCCTCACAACAAACCAGCCTCACTACACACCTGCCTCACAACACAACTGCTTCACTACACACCTGCCTCACTACACACCTGTCTCACTACACACCTGCCTCACTACATACTTGCCTCACTACACACCTGCTTCACTACACACCTGCCTCACAACACAAATGCCTCACTACACACCTGCCTCACTACACACCTGCCTCACTACACACCTGCCTCACTACACACTTGCCTCACTACACACCTGCATCACAACACAACTGCCTCACTACACACCTGCCTCACAACACAACTGCCTCACTACACAATTGCCTCGCTACACACCTGCCTTACTACACTTTTGCCTCACCACACACTTGCCTCACTACACACCTGCTTCACAACACAACTATCTCACTACACACCTGCCTCACTACACATCTGCCTCACTACACACTTCTCACTACTCTCTTGCCTCACTACACACCTTCCTCATCACCACATTCCTCATCACACTCCTGCCTCACCACCAGACACTTGACTCACAGGATATCTGCCACACCACACACCCTTCCGTCGACACCTGCCTTACCACTACACTTGTCTCATCACACACCTGCCGCACCACATAACTGCCCCACCACACTTGCCTTACCACACACCTGCCGCACCGCACACCTGTCCCCCCCAAACCTGCCTTACCACTGCACTTGTCTCATGACACACCTGCTGCACCACACACCTGCCGCATCATATACCTGCCGCACTACACACCTGCTTTACCACCACACCTACCTCCCCATACACCTAGCTCACCGCACACCTGCCGCATCATATAGCTGCCGCACTACACATCTGCCTACCACACCTGCCTTACTACCATACCTGCCATTTCCCACACCTGCTTTACCACCACACCTGCCTCACCACACACCTGGCTCATTACCTGTCTCATCCATCACAACCCCAACAATGACGGGCAAAACTTCCTGTATTAATTTATCCCACTTTAATTCTCTCTCCCTCTCTCTCTCTCTCTCTCTCGTTCTCTATGCCCCACCCCCCCAAACACACATACACACACACACAAAACTCTCACACACGGGTAAACAGGATTACCATTTAATACAGTGGCCAGAGATTACCATACTTAATGAGAGACGAAGCAGGGAAGAAAACATGGGTGAAGGGAGGCAGTGAGGGGGAATGGGAGGAAGAGTGAGGAGGAAAAGAGAAAAATAATGAAGCAGGGGAGTGGAGGGAAGGGAGGGAGTAAGAGAGACAGGGGAAAAGAGGCGAGTAGTAACCAGACAGAGAGGGTGGAAGACAGAGAGTGGGAGTTATCAGGGAGGAGGTAACGGGGAAAAAGAGTAAGGGAATCAGGGAAAGCGTGAGGGTGTTAAACAAAAGGGAAGGACGGAAGGAAGGGAAAGGGTGAGGGAGAGAAAGAGAAGAGAGAGTAGTAACCAGACCAGAGTGTGAGAGAGCAGCACAAAGAGAGGGAAAAGGGGAAGATGCAAGGGGAGCAGAAAAAGATTGTAATAGTAGTGGGAAAACAGGGAGGAAGGGAGAGCGGGCAGAATAGAAAGGGAGAGAGAGTGGTTAGCACATACGAAAGCTGGAAGACAGGGGGATGGTGGGAGAGAGAAAGAAAGCAGTGGTATTGAGACTGGAGGTTAGGGAGGCCGTAGAAGAGATAAAAATGCAGTGAAAATGAAAGAGTAGTACATATGGAGGAAGATAAAGAGAGTTGGAGAGTATAGATAAGGAGGAATGACTTAAGGAGCAATGCAAGTCCGAGAGGAATAGTGCACAAGAATATAAAGGAGTGCAAGGGAAAGCAAACAGCAACATCTCGAATGGCTGTTCAGAAGCTCTTTCTTACAAGGAAGATAATGACTTTGGTATCTAGTTCATTACGGTAATGATAAGGATTATAAAATAAGAAATCATGAAGGCCGGGTGAATGGAAGAGAAGAGAGAAAAAGAAGCAAGGAATGTGGAAGTCGTTAGGAGAATGAGAAACTTAGAGACAAATAACGTGTAGGAAAAGAGAGTGTTTTAGTAGCAGGGAAAAAGTAAGGGAATGAGGGACTGAGGGCGGTAGAGAAAGTGGTAAGTAAGCAGGAAGGATGAAGAAGGGGAGGATGGCAGGGAGAGTACTAGGGAGAGGAAGCGGATGGGAGAGAGGGAGGCTACAGAAAATGTAGGGCGGGAGAGTACCAGGAGAGATGGGAGAGGGAGGCAGGGGATAATATGACAGTAGTACGGAAAGAGGAAGAGGTGGATGAAGTAAGGGAGAAAGAAAAACATTGGGAGTGGGTAAACAATAAAAATAAGTAAAAGCAAGGAGGAATGAAACGGGGAGAGAGACAAGAAAGAGTGCAAAAACAACAGAGGGAGAGAAAGGGTTGGATGGAGATAAGAGAAAAAGCAAGTGCTCGTGGGCCCTTCGGGCCCCTCGCACTTGCTCCTGCGAAGAGCTCTTGCGTTTATGTGCTGTTCTAGTGTAACGTTATCACTTGGATTTTTTGCAGCTAACCAACTGATCGTGTTATTTGCAGCTTCGGTAATGGAACCCAGTTTATTTTAGTTCTACCTCAGGGCAAAAAATTCTACGGAGATCCTATGCCGGACTTCGGGAGCAGCGTTTTTTGGTCAAAATGTAATCGCTCATTAAATATAGTAAAAGTTTTTCAATCGTGATAGGATCAAGTTTTTTCACATCAGCGATTTTTTTTTTTCGATTTTTGTGCCAATTTTGGTGCGATTTGAATGTGTAGTTTCGGCTGCCCAAAACACACACACACACACACACACACACATACGCACACACACACACACACACACACACACACACACACACACGCCTACTTCTACAGTACCGGTATATTAGATAATAGAGAGAGTGTGAGGTAGGGAAGCAGGCAGAATTATAATCAAGGTGACTGGTAAAGTTAGAGGTTGTATACGGAGGAAGGTATGCAGGAAAGTGGGAAATAGGGCAAAGCAATATTAAGGAAAGCATTCGAGGGACATGTGGAGAGAATGGAGAATGACAGACTGACTAAGAGAGTGTATGTAGGTGAAGTCGAGGGAGGGAGAGGGAGAGGGAGACAGAGGATGAGGTGGGTGGATGGAGATGAGAGGTATATGAGGGAGGGGGAAGTGAGTTGGCGAGAGGGCAGTCAAATGGTGGGTGACAGAGCGACTTGGAGGCGTGTTGTATGCGGCCACCCTTTGCGGGATTAGGGCGTCGGGCCATAGATAGATAGATAGATAGATTGACGGGAGAAAATGTACCTAAGTAAAGAGAAGGGGACGGGGGCAGACGAGAGCTGGAAAGGAAAATGGAGGAAAATGGGAGGGAAGAAGCCATAAAGAATGGGATATGAGAGAAGAATGGAAAGAAAAGAATAAGAACATTTTATTGGATAGGAGGGTAGAAGAAAGAAGCTGGACATGAGAAAGTGGAGACAGCAGCTGGCTGTACAGGAAGGAATAAGGACAAAAAACTGAAGAGGAAGGAAGAGGGGAGAAGTTGAAAAGAAAAAAGAGCGAAAAGTTGCCGAAAAGGAAGAAGAGGGGCGAGAGCGGAAAGAAATACGAAAGAATTCCAATCAGGAGGAATTATATATACATATATATATATATATATATATATATATATATATATATATATATATTGGAGAGACACACATTCACGTGTGTGTACAAATGTTTTTTAAGCACTAACTGGGAATCGAACCCTAGACCTCCTAGACAGAAGTCAGGCACTGATACCACTCCACCACGGAGTGATAAAAGCTGAGAACACCTGATTATTATTAGTATTAGTATTAGTTTTTTTTTTTTTTTTTTTTTTTTTTTGACGAACCAGGTAAATCCATTTTGGGAGGATATATTTCAGTCACAACACATTAGGACTATTTCTCAGCCTCATGCAACTCGTCAAGTGACACAGCAGTTCTAATCGATCCCAGACACAACACGAGCGTCTTTAGATGTTGGAGAGAGACAAGTTACACGCGTGTGTACAAATGTTTTTTATGTTCCTGACTGAGAGTCGAACCCTAGACCTCTTAGAAAGAAGTAAGGTACTGATACCACTCCACCATGGCGTGATTTACCTGATTCGTCAAAAAAAAAAAAAAAAAACAGGTGTTACCAGCATTTATCACGCCGTGGTGGAGTGCTATCAGTGCCTGACTTCTATCTAAGAGGTCTAGGGTTCGATTCCCAGTCAAAAGAAGAGTGAGGAAAGAATCTATCTATAGCCCGACGCCCTAATCCCGCAAAGGGTGGCAGCAGACAAAACGCCTCCAAGTCGCTCTGTCACCCACCATTTGACTACCCTCCCCCCAACTCACCCCCCCTCCCTCATATACCTCTCAACTCCATCCCTCCACCTCATCCTCGGTCTACCCCTCCCTCTCCCTCCCTCCAACTCACCTACATACACCGTCTTAGTCGTCTTTCATTCTCCATTCTCTCCATATGTCCGAACCACCTCAGTGTATTACTCCTAATCTTCTCAACC
Organism: Coenobita brevimanus; assembly: GCF_032717465.1. NCBI lineage: Eukaryota > Metazoa > Arthropoda > Malacostraca > Decapoda > Coenobitidae > Coenobita > Coenobita brevimanus. The sequence goes on along the minus strand of NC_137023.1, from coordinate 7,827,141 downwards.
ACATCCACATCCACCTCACAACGTTCCTTCACTTCTTCATTCGTCAACCTGTCCCTCCATGTCACTCCACATGTTCCTCTCAAGTAACTCATTTCTACTGCTCTCACTCTTGACTTGTTTCCCTCTTGCAAGGTCCACGCCTCGCTTCCATACGTCAGGGTAGGGATCACAATACTATCATGCAGTGACTTCTTAACTTCCATACTCACCTCATGAGGAAAGAAAACTGGAAAAAAAATAAAAAAGAGGAGGAAAGGTGGTGAAACGAAAGAGCTCGAGAAGATAAAATGAAGGAATGGTGGATGCAAGGTGGCTGGAAAGAGTGAAGAGAAAGAAAAACTGAAAGAATATAGCAGAAAAACTGGAAGGGAAGGAGAAAAGGGAAGGCTGGAAATGAAATAGAGGAAATAACTGAGAGAGAGAGAGAGAGAGAGAGAGAGAGAGAGAGAGAGAGAGAGAGAGAGATCCACAGATGATACGAAGTATACTCAATGTTTTGACTCAAACCTTCCATCAGTCAACTGGCCAACATGAAGAAACCTATGCAGTAGCCCAGGGTTATCAGGTATAGTCCCGAGGGCCAAAACCCCCACCTTGAATCGTTTTTCGTTGGCCCTTTGACAGACTCGAATGAATGCAAACAAACAATTAAACAAAACAGAGAATTTTGCATTTTCCTTCTTTTGTGTGTGTTTAGCAGAAAATGTAAAGGCAAATTATTTATAAATTTTTCTCTTCTTTCTCTGTATAAGTGTTTATATACAGGAAAAAATGGAGCTAAAATAAATGGATGGCCCTTCTATCAATCTTAGTTTCATAGTCCGGTCCTACGCCTTCAGTTCTTGAATAGCTCTGCAGTAGCCCTGGATATTTCTAAAGCTTTTGGCAGAGTGTGGCACCGTTTCCTGCTGTCCAAACTCCCTTCCTAAGGCCTATCATCTTTTGTTCCACTGATTTTTTCATGTCTCAGCGAAAGACAAAAAAAAAAAAAAAGGAAAAGTAGATGAATTTCTTCATGTCTCAGCAAAAGACAGAAAAGAGTAAAAGTAGATGATGTACTCTTATAGTCCAATTTCCACTCGATTAATGCCGGTGTGCCACAATGATCAATCCTGCCTTCGGCACTATTTCTAATTCACATTAATAAACTCTTATCCATCACCCATAAGCCTATTCACTCGTATACAGACGACTCAACACTTCACAGTTCCTTCTCACTTAAACACTCATTCACAGTTTAATATCTCTAACTCGCTACACAGTACAACAAAACTCCATAAATAAAAATTAATATCAGACTGCTGGATGGGGACAAAATAGCACAACACAATAAAATGGATGGAAGGCAAGTAGGAAGGAAGGAAGGAAGGGGAAGGAAGGAAGGATGGATGGATGGATGGATGGATGGATGGAGGGAGGGAGGGAGGGAGGGAAGGAAGAAGGAAGGATGGAATGAAGGAAGGAAAGAAGGAAGGATGGAATGAAGGAGGGAAAGAAGGAAGGAATAAGCAAACGAACGAATGAATGGAAGGAGGAAGGAAGGAAAGAACACAGGAAAAAATTAGGACAGACTGCAGAAATAAAGAAAAGATGGATGAAAGAAGGAAGGAAGGAAAGAAGGGTCGAAAGATCAAAGGCAGGGGAGAAGGATTAAAGGCAGTAAAAATGGATGGACAGAAGAAGAAAAAATACGAATGCCAATCAAGCTGTTTCTGAACATTCTGAGGTTATATCTTGATGATAAAATCATCACAGGTGAAAAACCAGCTGCAAATGTTCTGTCACCTCAATTTCATCTCCTACCGTGGAAAATGAAAATCAGTCTGGTGAACCTGCACCGACCAACACTTGTTGTTATTGTTGTTTGTTGAGCAATTCTAGTCATGCCTAGCTCAGCAGACCCTTTGATTGCCTATGAGGAACTGCCCACATGGGGTCGTCCAAAAATGCCTTTACTGTACGGATTGTGTCAGTGTTTTAGGATGGACTGTGTTGTGCATTTCTCCATAATGTGGGTTATGTTGTGTGGGTCTACTCTATAAGCAGGGACACGTATCATCTGTGATTTCACCCAGCTCAAATATAAGTTGCTAACTGAGGAGGGCTGAGGGATAGGTCAACTCGATCACCCCTTTTTAACCACCAAACGCTGGGCTATTTTCGATGCAGTCGTCACCTCACTAAGGCCAATTTCCGGGAATTTTTTTGTTTTCAGTCCTTAATATCTCGGAAAGTGTAGCACTTGGGGAAACAAATTAAAGGCCACATTACTCAGCATCTCTTTCTCTGGCAAATGGAAGCATCCCTAGGTCTGTAGGTAACTGCACTGATGAGTAATGAGGTGAGGAAGAAAACTAATTTTGGCCACGAGAAGGAAATGTTCTTGCGTCTGCCCATGGCCCAACTATGGCTTTGCTCTCAACGTGATTACTTCTCCTCTACTTGGTAAATTGGACTGTTGCATCCAAGGCATGCCTTACAGCACTGTCACTGAGTTCTTTTCTTGTATCCTTGGAATGAGGCTTGGCAGGGGTGGATGATGCAATTGGCTACAGGTGACACAGATGGAATCACACAAATAGGAACCTGAAGACATCGTTGTACACCTAGCAAAACCATGGGACAGATTGATTCTCACCTGTGTACTATGGAGAGTCTCCCTCCCTACACTTTGGTGCAGAGATGATGGCTGGTTTAAATGGTGGTGGGAGGACATTTGTGTGTATAGCCACTACTCAGTGGCGACATAGCATCCCGATTGTGACGTGTATAGACCTTACCTCGCAGATAGGGGCTAAGGGTACTTCTGATGGGTGGATGCCAGGGAGTAGTAGTACAGTGTTTTGATGGAAGTGTTGTATTGCCCTGTGCCTGAAATGAGCATGTACATATAATCTTCAGTGCTAGTGGTGTAGTGTCTGGAGCTGGAATATTGTTGAAGATGGCCTGGTACTGTTTGTTTGGTGATTACTTAATGTGTCTAGTTGCGCTGTACGGCTCTGTCTCCATAGGGGTGCTGTGTTCGTGCAGGCTGCCACATACAACTGCGTGCCCTTCACATCAAGATATTCTCCAGTAAGAAGGAATTTAGCTTTAACCCGCTGCGTCCTGTCAATGCATGGGTATGTCAGAATTTTTTCTCACGCTGACACCCATTGACGTACTGGTACATTCTACAATTGCGAGGTCCATCATTTGCACATTTTTCAAGCTTCGTGGCTGATTTTTGGTAGGCATATGTGGGAGACCTTCCTTTACCCACTGCCATGTGCATGACCGTCCTCCCCCCCTGCACGCCACTGTCTCGGCAACTCACCTGTTAGCAGTGACCTAGTAAAAACATGTCGTGCCAGTCTCTCTGATGACAAAATTCAAGGGAAGAGTGATTCCCCAATCAATGATGATGTGAAGGACAATGACTACGTGGCACCAGAGGAAGAAACGAGAAGTGATGAGGAGGTAATGTCGCCAAGGAAGGTGCGGTATGTTGATGAACAACGCTTACTGGTATATTGCCTATATTAGTGTGTGAAAACCAATATAGTCTTGTAGTATATATAAGTTCGTACCAAATGAACAAATATCTACCTATTTTGAGTGGTTTGCAGTAGTTACCGTTACCATAGAAAACGTGACAGCAGCAGCGTGGTTCCAGAGAACATGGTACCAGGTGTTCAAAGGGACACCTGTATAACTCACTTATAAGCTCAGGTGAGCACTTTTTTGTGATTTTCCATTGTTTCTCACAAAAAGCGGAGGTTTGAGCCAAAAAAGAAACATTCCAAAATCGGCCGTGACTGGGATCGGTCATAGGTGAAAAATTGACCGGGACGCGGCAGGTTAAAGTGTGAGAGAGGTGTGGGAGTGGTTTGGGTGTAGCCAGTGATGATGCATCGCGCATTGTTCTATGTGGTTCACAAGGTGTTACAATGAATGTTAGAAAGGACTGGGGCACATACCACCGAGGAATAGGACATCATTGACCTGATCTATTGATTATAGAGTAGGGGGAGTGTGGGATGCTGTTGTACTGCGAGGTGGCACTGGTAATATACATATCGCTGAGTAGTGATACAATGTCGAGGCCAAGGCGGTTGTATTCACTATGTTCAGACCAAGCAGCGTTTTCAGTGTTAAAGTCCCAAGCAATTACTGAATTAGGTGTATGTGTTAAAGAGAGGATTTAAGGGTTGTATTGCGCTAGTACGTGGGCGGTGTCAAGAAGAATGCAAATAATAACAATTTATTATTTTTTTTTTACCGGATTTAACCTGAATGATTGTATTTCGAATCTGGCGTCATTCTGGAGACATGACTGTGCCGTCTGTTGTGTGTCTTTGTAAAGGATGGATGAGTGAGTGCAACTGTTGAGGTCTACTCCACGGGCACCAGTTCTGTCTATGAATGTATGAGTTAGGTAACTCATGAGTGAAGTTTTGTTTCTGCCTTTGAGCTTTCTTTTGCGTGGGAATGGAATTTGTTTGCTGTGACTGTGAAGAATGTTTTCATTTCTGGTGTTTCATTCATGAAGCCAACGACATTTATTTATCGTATGTTTATGCTGCGTGTTTGGGGCAGTGTGCGGCTAGGGTGAGTCCGTGTTGTAGGTGTAGTGTTAATGCACAGGGGCTCAGTTATGGAGGCGGTGGTTGTGTGTAGGGAGGTTGTTGGAGAGGGTGGGAGGAATTGTGTTTGGAGTGACAAAAGGAGTGTTTGTGAATGTGTTTGCACTTGTCACATACCTATGTCCTGTGGTGTCGTCTGATATTTGTAAGTATATGTGGTTTGGATCCATTCTCTTCAAGAATTACATTGAACAGATCCACGCAGTCGTCTAGCGTTTGTGATGAATACGAAGCAAACCGGGCAAATGTACTGTATTGTGTTTGGGGCACGGGATGACACAAATCAGTGGTTAAACAAAGCCATCAGTGTCGGTTGATGAAGACTCACCAGACTGATATTTAAAGTTCATGAAGAGTGAATGAAAAGAGGTGAAGGAACTTTTTATGCCAACAGTGCACAGGAAGAGAGGAAGACTAAATTTGCGTGTGCACATACGCAAGAAGAACGGTATTGAGGTGTAATCATATTGCTTCAGAAGGGTCAGATGATATTCTAAATGATAAATACGAAGCGTGATATTCCGAGATGATTAAATATTATCATCTGAATGTATATATGATAACAGTACTGACTAGGAAATGGAACGTAAGCAATACACACGGCATCCCCATGAAACCAAGTTTTTTTTACGTTGAACAGAATAATATAGGACTTTTGTAAGAGCCTTCGTCTGGGGTGTCAGACTGTTTTGCGCTGTGTGCACCTAATTTCTTTATTCATTGCACAAAAAAAAAAAAAAGACCGAGGGAAGTTGAATTAAGCCGATGAATAAGCGATGAAAATGATGAACAGTTGGAGAAGACAAGAGCAGATACGGCAAATCATGTTATAACAGAGCAAGGATCTAAATATACAGCAGGATATCAAATGAGGGGAGAGGGGAGAGATGAAGGCAGGAAGAGATGTGGAATATATTATAGAGGATGAATAAGAAACATGGATATTCTCGTATATCATCAGACAATTGTAGACAGAGGACAGATAAAAAAAAGATGGAGGGATCAATGCAGAATGGGGAACACCAATATGAAAGCGAGAGAGAGAGAGAGAGAGAGAGAAACAGACAGAGACAGAGAGAGACAGACAGACAGAGACAGAAACGGGGAGAGTAATCGATACCTGTGTTTAACTATTCTCTAATTCTTAATCAGCCAATTACCTCTCTTCTTTTTAACCTATCAGTGTCACTTTAACGTCCTATTTTTCCAGTCAAGTCTTATTCATACCCTCTGCCTCTTTTACCACCCATTCCTTCCTTTCTCCTTGTTTATATGCTTTGCATTATTATTTCTCCTCATTTCTTCTCTTTCTGTTTCATTTACTTTCCTATTTTTCCTTCACTACTGTACCCCTTCCACATCCTTTTTAACATCTTTTACTTATGTTATCTTGTCTTTCTTATTTGCTTTTTTTACTTTCCTCCCTTCCTCCTCTCCTTCTTATTTTTACTCCAGGCACGCCCCCCTTTTTTTCTTCTCTCTCCTTCCGGGTCTGCATTTTACAACTCTCTCCCATCTTCCTGTCTGTTGTCTCTTGTTTTTCACTCTTCTTTTGTCAAATATATATGTATATAAAAGAGAGAGAGAGAGAGAGAGAGAGAGAGAGAGACAGACAGACAGACAGAGACAGACAGACAGACAGACAGACAGACAGACAGACAGACAGACAGGCAGACAGACAGATAGATATAGCTACGTAGATAGATAAATAGATACAGATATTGAGAGATAGATAGACAGATAGATATTTCATGCTAGGAAGAAGGAACCAAAGGCCAGGAGCCCGCAAACTTCTACTTCCAAGAAAAAACAAAATACAAGAGAGAGGCAAATTCAAGATACAATCATTTCCAGATGCCTGGACACACTGCGTTTGAAAGACTGGAGATCATAGCTAGCAGGAAAAACAGACAGAGGGGGACAGTTCCAGAGTCGACCTGTTGCATAAATGAAGGAGTAACGGTTAACTCTTGCATTAGAGCTGGACAGAAAAGGGATGAGAGTTTGCTGCTAGACGGGTGCTCTCCTTTTTTCTTCTCTCTTTAACAGATCGTTCTCTTTTTCTGCAAAAACCTTCCACCTCTTCCCTCTCCTTTCTTCTTTCTTTTATAAATATTTTTCTTTTTCTATATACACGTTCCTCCTCTTCCCCTTTCCTTCTCGCTCTTAATAATCTTTCCCGTTACCTAAATGTATATTCCTCGTCTTCCCTACTATTTCTTCTCCCAATTACAGATCTTTCCTCTCTTCCCTTCTGTATCCCTTTTTGTTCATTCATTGTCTATCGTTCTTGCTATATTATTCTTACTCTGTTTACATTCCTCTTACTTCCATCTTTTTCTTCACCCTTCAGCAACCATCGGATCTCCACTTTCTTTATTCCTTCTAAATCAGTTAATTTCCACTTCTCTTCATACTTTATTATTACTGTTGTATTTTCTTCTTTCTCTTTTTCTCTTTTTTACTCCTCCTTGTTCGGTTAAAGCTCGTTCCCTTCTTTATTACTTTCTGTATTATTTATATTTCACACATTTTCCTCCACCTTCCTTCAGTCTATTCTTCTTACAGTTCTTACCCTCTTCTCCTCCTCCCTATATTGCTTCTCCTTTTATTTTCATCCTCTCATCCCCACTTTAATATTATTACTTCAGGTATCTTTTTCCCTCCGACTCTTTTTCCATTTTCCATGTCCCTGTTGCAACTCTCTCTCTCTCTCTCTCTCTCTCTCTCTCTCTCTACTATAATTTCTTCATTCTATCTTTTTAATTTTCGTCTTTAATATTAGTTCCTTCTTTTTCTCCTGTCTCCCTCCACTCTCTATTATGTGTGAATTAACTCAGTTACTCTCCTCCTTTCATCTTTTTTCTTTTCTTTTTACTTCATTTATACTCCTCTTTCTCCCTCCCTCTCTCTATCCCTTTTACAGCTCTTTCCCTCCTCTCATCCTCCCTTATCCTCTTATACTTCATTTACTTTCTTCCTCTCTCTCTCTCTCTCTCTCTCTCTCTCTCTCTCTCTCTTAGCTGCGGAAATGTGAACCTGGACAACCACTGGCTTTTGTGTGTGTGTGTGTGTGTGTGTGTGTGTGAGAGAGAGAGAGAGAGGGGGGGGGAGACTTTACTTGTGTGTGCATGCGTTTGTTTTATTTGTTTATGTGTTTGTTTGTTTGCTTTTAACTGTTGCGCTTAACTCATACATTGAACTCTGTGTTTACGGTTGTGTGTATCTACAGATAGGTGTACGTTGATTTTATTGTGCTACTCCTGTAATTGCACTGTGTGTGTGTGTGTGTGTGTGTGTGTGTGTGTGTGTGTGTGTGTGTGTGTGTGTGTGTGTGTGTGTGTGTGTGTGTGTGTGTGTGTGTGTGTGTGTGTGTGTGTGTGTGTGTGTGTGTGTGTGTGCGCGCAGCAGAGCCATGGGTTCCTGCTAATCACAATCAAGCTCCGCTCTTAGCAACATTTACCAGTGCTCTGTAATCCCTGCCTACCTGTCCGCCTTTTCCCTCTGTGCCTCATCCTTGAAATTTTCCAAACTCCTTCTGTCCCCATTATTTCCAAAGTCGTCAGTTATTTCCATTGCTCTATTATTTCCACATACATCCATTATTTCCACAGCCATTCTTTATATCAACATTCCCAACATAAGAGACCTCATTACCTCCACAGCCATCCGTTATCTCCACAGCCCCCATTATTTCCTAAGTCGTTCAAAACTTCCATAGCCTCCATTATTTCCAGAGCCACCCTTTATTTTTACAGCCATTCTTTATATCCACAGCATCATTATTTACAAAGCCGTCTACTATATCTACAGCCGCTTATTATTTCCACGGCCTTCATCACCTCCATTATTCCCCCGCCCAACCATTATTTCTCCAGCCTGCCTCACTTTCTTCCCAGCTACCTACGTTGTATCCCTACCCAGCCCTTTATTTATCCAGTCTCTTTCTCCAATATTTCCATATCCCTGTTATCCCCATTACCTCCTCAGCCTTCCTTTCCCCATTATTGTCCCAGCTCCCCGCCTTAACTACTCGACAAGAATTTCAGTTCAGAGATAAAAATGGGTATCCCAAGGCAATGACGTGGCGTTGATTTCAAATATAATGTTCATTTTGCTCTGCCACGTACAGTTTTTCTGAACTCGATACCCTCAGACGCATCCCTATAGTAAAGTGGTCCTTTTCACCGATTTATTCGTGCTCTTTATACGTAATTATATATATGCAGTGAATAATATCCAACATATCCATTGCCAGTTGTCTACATCCACTATGTAATGTATGTCTATGTAAATTCATGATGCATAATCTAACTCTTATTTCAGATTTATGGGTTGACAGTAACCCCCGGATGTGTGAATGATCCTAATGCTGTGTGTTACATATGTGGAAGTTTCACTCCAAAGAAGCAGAGACGAAAGATCACGCCCATTTTAAAGACAACTTATCTACAGTACATTATTTTGGCGTTAAGACTGACGACCAAAATAAACGATGGGCCCCCTATATCTGCTGCATGACTTGTTCCAACTCCTTTCGGGAATGGCTAGCAGGAAGGAAAAAAAAAAAACGATGTCTTTCGCAGTTCCCATGGTATGGAGAGAACCTAGTGACCACGCAACTTTTGGATGACAAAAAAATTTGGTATTTTCTTCCCAAAACAAAAACAGCATTGTTAATCCAAATTTACTGTCGGCATTTGAACCGTTCGATGACACGGAGGAACTTCCCATTCCACGGCCACCAACAAATAAATGTGTATTCCAGATGTCAGATGAGGATGAAGATGGAGAGGCATCTGGAGCAAATGCCCCTGATTCTGACTTCGAATGTTAGCCGTCTGGCAAAGTACCCCATCTAGTCACCCAAGGCGACCTATACGATCTTGTACGTGACCTTAATTTATCAAACCAATTGTCACAACTACTCGTTTTGAGACTGCAAGAATGAACTTCTTGCATCCAGACACAAAGGTGACGAGTTTCAGGAAGCGGCAACAAAATTTGGAACGTTTTTTTCAAGTCAGATGGAGGAGTATGCTACTGTAGCAATATAGCAGATTTGTTCGAAGCTCTGGGAAGGATTCATGATCCTGACGAAATGAGTCTTTTTACTGAACACCAAATCAGGTTTGAAGGCTGTTCTCCACAGTGGAAATATGTAACCCAGTATACCAGCCTTCTACACAGCCCCATAATTTCCTTAACCCCTAAGTCCACTGTCTCTCAAGCCCTATCCATTATTTCCTCAGTCCACGGCCCCTTATCTCCCCAGCCCCTTCTCCCTCCTATTGTATCTCAGCCACCCCTGCACTGTGAATCATCATGCTGGCTGTTGTGTCTGACTTGTCATTCTCGAATGTGTTTGTATCATTTCCCAGTGAAGCCAGTGTGTCGGGCTGACCAGCTTTGTTGTGCGTCTGGTTCAGTCTTCCTGCCACTCTGTTGCCAACCGGATGACATCATTCCGCTCACGCTGTAGTCATCGTCTGAATATATGTATAGTACGGTACTTTCGATATACGGGTATATAGGGTACTCTTTGCCTTTAACGAGATTTAGTTGGGGAAAACTAGTTATGCAAATAAACTAAATTACATTTATGAAGAAAGGGAGGTAAAAGAAGAAGCTCCCCCCGTCCATCACTCTATCCTGCTTAGCGGCTGACAGGATGTAAAGAAAGAGGCACATAAATGCTGACAGTGGCAAAGAAAGAGTTTTTTGTGGTAAGGGGTGTACTAGGGAAAAATGGAAATATAACAATCTCACCTCTACAGTACTTTATCAAAAAAGGACAATCACATGCTTACAGTCATAATTAATAATCTTTTCTAAGTTTTCAAAACAGTTTTTAAAAGTAGAAAAGTATACGACGGAGGTTAGTTTGGGGAGGGAGGTTTAGCGATTAGCATGTAAGAGCAATTTCTGCAGTTCCTTTTGTCGAGGCCATTCCGCACAGAATGTGGTGCAGGCAACAGATAGGAAGACCTCTATCGTCAATCCGCTGAATATTTCACTGAATAAAACTGTTTGGTGGTAGGGATAATGAAGAAGTCACCTGGAAAGACAGGTTAATGAAGCTATCAGCAGAGGACTTTATACAAAGATTCTATTATTTTAGCACTACATGGTGACTAGATACGGCCATAACAGAGGTGGTGCGTATTATCCTATGCCAAAGAAAGGATGGATCAATATTGCTTTTCACGTTGTGCACTCCAGCTGCCTTTCACAGCGCCAAGGAGCGTCTTCAGTACCACCCTCACCACTATAATCCGTTTGTTTTACCTGAAGGAACTGGGCCACTGCTAAACTTTCATTAATAGTGACTGCATAAAATTCGATAATAGTTATGCCGTAGGAATTATTTTCTTGGTTACAAGTCAAACTGATCCCCCAGCCTATCACTGGGGACTGAGTGGGCTGATAGGCGTCAGGCATCTTTGTCAGGTAAGAATAAACTCGTTATAAATGTTAACCAGTTTACTACGAGCCCCCCCCCCCTTTTTTTTTTTTACTATATCCGTGGCATTTCCAGACGACTGTATTCAGCTTTAGTGAAGACTTTTCAAACTGCTGGGTTAATTTCATCCTTCATTAATCTCTTCATTTGCAGATTTGAATAAAATGGCCAAATAAAATAACCTCTTTATAGCTTAAGTGACATCTTCAATAGGGTGAGGTTTCTTAGACTCTATTCTTACTACCAGTAGACAATTTTATTCATCTAGGGAGACACTTTCCGAACTACCGAGGGACTTACTTTACCCATTGCTTAATGTGTGGCTCAAGTGAGAGACTTGGATGCATCAGTAGTCTACGCAGATGATATATGAGACGCCTGGTAGTCAAGTGGGTTGAGATTCTCAAACCGGACGTGGCCAATAATGATTTAAATCTGCGAAGGCTGGGGTTTATTGTTCACATTATGTCACTCAGGGGAGGGAAGTGGTCACCCTCACCTTAACTCTCGGGACTAAGCAGCCTAGCCCTGGGCCCCTATGATTCGTACTGAGCGATAAAGGATTGGATGATAGATACAAACTCTAGGTTTCCAATATGCTGAATAAAAACATGGGGACGTAGAAAGAGAAAACTAATTAATTATGGCCAAAGAAAAAAATTAGTTCTTTGATTCCGGCGATGTTTTGTCCATTTCATTCTTGCTACCTTCGGGCTGTTTCATTCAGCTTTAGGACAGAAATAAAGCTGTGAAACGGTTAATTGAGACTGTTTATAACCCCAGCAATGATCAGTTCAAAATTTCGTCTCACCAAAGCTGAAAATAACCGTCTAGACTCTAGAAGAAGAAAGTGTAAACCAGTGAAAAGCGTCACAAGATTCGAGGTGTTAAAGCGGCAAATACAACGTCGCAGTGAAGGAGCTATGCTCTTCACTTGACGTTTATTTCCCAAGGGTCCTGGAGCACTTTCTTGCCTTCGTGTATCCAAATGGCAGCCATGATCCCGAGACAACCTGCGACATACAGGTTTCCACTATTCCTTCGCATATCTTGTTCAAATATTATTTTATCCGCGCCTTTACGAGGCTGGCCCAGAGCTGCCTGGTTAGACAAACATCCCTGACCTCCCGCCCAATCCCTGAGAGGAATATGATGGACTGCAGGAGAAAGGCAACTTCATCATGTGGTTCACTGAATTCACGTCCAGGTGAACTTGAAAAAACAACAACAACAACAACAACAACAACCGCTTTTAACACGATGACGTATATTTTACTATAATCAAGCTGCCTCAGGACGATTTTATGCAGCGTCTGAGAAATATCTTGCAGTAAGAGGGTTAATGACGGTTGTTTTTCAACCTCTTTAATTTCGAAGAGTCTCAGATATGCTTGATCAAATCACCTGAAGGATAAAAGAAGAAAGTAGGGCAAATACATCACCGTAATGAAGTGGCTATTATAGGTGCTGAGATATATCCTGGTAATGTAATGTG
>NC_137023.1:7717058-7809558 GCF_032717465.1 Coenobita brevimanus | reverse complement strand
TCTAATAACTCAGGATGCAGCATGAGTAAGGGAGGGTAGGCAGTAGTAAGGTTCTAATAACTCTGTCAACCAAGTAACGGATATCAGTAAGGGAGGGAAAGTTGTGTGAAGTTCCTAATAACTCAGATAATTTAGTGACACATACTGACCCTTAAGGACTGAAGCTACCAGCAGACCAAGATGTCACAGAACCCTTTGGTTCTGCAGACAAAGTAGTTCATCGTCGTCATCGGCTACTCCTTTGTTACGCCATCAGGAGCTTAGAGGCCTGGGACATGGTTATTGCGTCCCGACCTTTAAGAAGAGGGAGACCAATGTCGCTTGCCCCTGAGTGGCATTATGTGACATATAAACCTAAACCATTCCTCGGATATAAACCCTTACATATAAATCGACATCTTGGTTGCGTGTATTGTACGATATGCATACCCTAATAGCCTCTGACGTTGCTCTGTAGTCACAGCTCGTATTTCTTCTTCTGTTCCTTCGTCTCCTTTTCTCCCTTCAAATGGCCCCACTACGTGCAGAGAATGTGGAAGTAAGGGTCGGTGAGTGGAGGGAGTTCTTAATGGTGTCAGCATATCAGTGGTCTCTATGTCCGTGGTCGTAACACTGATGGAGTGTTGTACAGAATTTGGGGAGACACCGCTCCGACACTCGTCGTCTTCCTCAAGTCCTCTGGAACATCAGGTACAATGTTCACACTTCCTACGGCACCTTATATCCTAAAAACATTCTCGTCAGCTATGGAGTCATTTACACTTTTTTATGAATTTTAGTTTAATACAGTGATCACCAACAGCCCTCCATGTATTAGATACGCAAATTATGTCGACATAAGAATGATTTTAGTAAAACAGAAGAGTATACTAAGATTCAGTAAGCCAATTAACTGCTAAGAAATAGATGCTTGAGAGTCTTCTTTGCCCACAAGAGTACTGCCTTTAGTGTTACCGTCGAGCACCGTCGATTTTCCTTTTTATTGTTGTTATCTTGCAGGGTGATAGATGCTCCTCTGCTGCTACGTATGGTGTGCCTCTCCTGGCTACACATTCCTCCTGCAGTGTTGCTCTGGGCAGGTACAACTATAACTTTTCATGCTGTTCCCGGTAGACACAGAAAATAGGACACAAGTTACAAGTGTCATAGGTGTCTGGGTGTGATCGTTCTCCCCTCCTTAAATTCCTCAGTCCTGATGGCATGATTATTATTCTATTCTTTCTTCCTCAAACCGATTTTCTTCAGTTCAAGAACGGACTCTTTTAATGAAAGGATTAATGAAAGTAATGTTCTAACCCTTCCATTTCCAAATGTCTCTCCTGAAATGGTGATAATCATGTGGAAACAGCAAGAATACAATGAAAAAGAGGCCCTCGGTTATAATTATGAGATATTATGAAGACCGGTTTTTGGATCAGAGCCTCTTGGTAAGCGGCATCTCGTTTCCCGGCGATTTTCATGTCATTTTTTATCTGACCACGATGCCCCTGGGTTCTGGTCTAGAATAAGCTGGGTCGGAAATGGTTCGACAGATGACATCAGAGAAGTGAAAATCTGATCCATGCTATTGCATCTCTCCCTGTAGGGGTCTTCATTCGGCTATTGTTGGTGTATATCCTCAGTGCTCATTACTTTACAGTCAAGATCTTAATCAGCAAAGGAACATAGCTAATCTCCCGTGTGTTTTCCTCTTTGCTTACACCACCCTTACACTATATAATGTTGAATCAATGAGAGTGGGCTAAGGCATCGATCAGTATTCTTAGTGACATGAAAGACTTCGTAGCAATCTTTCCTTTGTAATTAGTCTCCACCTGTTAGATAGGTGGAGTCTATTGTTTTTGCAGGTATTATTATTATTATTATTATTCCAGCCTCAGAGTCTCGCAACGATTCCAGGAGAATCGGAATTTTGTGAGGAGTCTGAAGGACTCAGTTTGTTTATCCTGGCATGGGCCATTGCTGATAGAAAAGAAAATCCAAATCGTTTCTGAGCAGTGGAAGGACATGTCAGAAAGTTATCACTATTATGCTGTGAACGAAGATGGGCTTGTGTGTACTGGAGATTTCAACGGGACCTAAGCAAGTAATCAGAAAATGAAACTTGACAGACCTACTCATAAGAGTTTATTTCGGTTTATTTTAAAACAATCCAAATCTCCCCAATGGGTCAAGGTCATTGTTAGAAACAGTAGGTGGAGGCTAGTGACTGTCAGCAGGACAGTTACAGAGTTCTAGTTTATTTGGATTTTACACCTAAACACTCTCTTCTCTGCTATTTATGCCGTTTTAATATCAACACTCTGCCTCGATGACATACAAGGGAATACTGACGTGCAATGTGCAGAATAAATCGCTAAGAAAGATGTGCTACGAAATCTCCAAACAAACTTAGAATACGATGCACAGGTCGATGGAGGACAGAAGTGAGGTTAGAGCAGGTGACAGTAGGACCAGTAGGACCTTAAGCATATCCATCAGGGTAGACGGTGAGTGGCTATCACTTCAATGATGCCAGAGACGAAGTGTTCCAATCTGGCTGACTACCTGCCTACATACCCCAGGGCAACAAAAACTTGACGGAGAGTAATATACGACAGATGAGGAAGATATCTACCCAGTGAGTTCACCACCACTTCAACATGCCTTCAGTGCGTGATACATCAAGCATAATATAAATGACTGAGATGTGTCCAGAGATATACAGGGAGGAAGCAGCAAAAGAGCCAGAGGGTAAGAAAAAAGGTAAAAACGAATAAGATATATTATAAAATAATTTTTGGACATATGTAGGAAAGCAGTCAGGAAAAATACAAAAACCGTCCCCAACATAAAGTATACACAATAATTAATCGAGAACGAAAAATAAAGCTGGCAGAATTAAGTTGGTTTAAAAAAAAATTGTACTTAAAGACTCCTCATATTGTTAGAAAATAAGTGTGGACGAACCATCAGATATAATTTAACCGAATACACGCCTCAATGCCCACGGAAATTATAATCATAATGCAGTTAAGCTCTATAGATTCAGGACGTCATTACTGATTCCTCTTATTTACTGACGATTTTATTTGGCATAGAATAGCCTTTCTGACAGGAAGGACTAATGTATTTCGTAATCCTTTCATTTGTAGAGGCTCTTCTATACAGAATTAAACTGTCTGAAGCAACAAGAATAAGTTTATAAGTATGTCAGCGATGGAGAATCTCACTTCTTGGGCTTCTCCTTCGCTGAATAATGTGGTCTGGGAGTAGCAACAATAATTTTAAAATGGAGTCATCGGGCTAAAAAGGTAAAGAAACAGGTGCACAAAAAATAGTTAAGGATTCATATATTCATCCACGACAGCAACCTTGGGAGCTGGTGTGTGTGTGTGTGTGTGTGTGTGTGTGTGTGTGTGTGTGTGTGTGTGTGTGTGTGTGTGTGTGTGTGTGTGTGTTTGTGTGTGTAAGTAAGTAAGTAAATGTTTATTGCTTTATAGTCATACATCCATGTAGGCTATACATTTGAACATTACATAACAAGCAACGGTCTGTCGAGCCTAAGCTACAATCGTATGTGTATCAGAAAAAAAGTAAATTATTTAAATATAAACTACAACCTTATAATTATCGGAAATATACATGCATACACTCATACATATATACATACATACATTCATAAATAAATACATATACATCGATATACATACACACATATTCTTTTACATATATATTGTACATCCATATTCTCACATACACACATGTGCACATATACAGTATACCCACATACATATACACATACACATACATATACAGTACATACATACACATACACACACACATACACATACACACATACATATACATATACATACACACACATACATATACATATATACACACATATACATACATACACATACATATATACCCACATACATACATACACATACATACATACATAATGTACATATATATATATGCAGTCAGGAAGAGATGGGCAGAGTATTTTGAAAGATTGTTAAATGTAGAGGAGGAAAGGGTGGCTGAGCTTGTGGCGGATGGAAGGGTGCAAGGAATACATGTGTTGGGAGAGTTGAATGATTCTTTGATCGCGAAGGAGGAAGTGCAGAAGGCAGTAAAGGAGATGAAAACAGGGAAAGCTGCAGGTATGGATGGGTGTGCTGTGGAATGCCTGAAGGGTGGTGGAGTGACTATTGTTGACTGGTTAGTAAGATTGTTGAATGTGTGCTTTGTGAAAGGTATGGTGCCAGTTGACTGGGCAAGTGCTTGTGTGGTCCCGTTGTATAATGGCAAGGGTGATAAGTATGAATGTACTAGCTTTAGGGGTATAAGTCTGTTGAGTGTTGTTGGTAAGGTGTATGGTAGAGTGTTAATTATGAGAGTTAGAGAGGGTACAGAGGGAGTGATTGGTGATAAGCAGTGTGGCTTTAGGAGAGGGAGGGGATGCGTGGATCAGGTGTTTGCGGTGAGACAAGTGTGTGAAAAGTATTTAGCGAAAGGCAAGGATGTGTTTTGGGCATTTATGGATTTAGAGAAAGCGTAGGATAGAAATGATAGGGAGGCTTTGTGGACTGTTTTAAGATTGTATGGACTTGATGGTAGGTTATTAAAAGGGGTGAAAAGTTTTTATGTAAATAGTAGAGCGTGTGTAAGAGTGGGAAATGCTGAGAGTGATTGGTTTCCTGTGAGAGTGGGGCTGCGACAGGGATGTGTGATGTCGCCTTGGTTGTTTAATATTTACATGGGTGGTGTTGTAAAGGAGGTGAATGCAAGAGTTTTAGGTGGAGGTCTGAGTCTGGTGAATGTTGATGGTGGAGAGTGGAATCTGAAGCAGCTGCTGTTTGCAGATGATACTGCACTGGTGGCTGATTCAGAGGAGAGATTGAGACAGTTGGTAGAGGAGTTTGGAAGGGTGTGTGAAAGGAGGAAATTGAAAGTAAATGAGAATAAGAGTAAAGTGATGAAGTGTACGAGGTTGGTAGATGGTAGGGGGATGAATATAGTTTTGAATGGCGAGTTGCTTGAGGAGGTAGAGTGTTTTAAATGTCTAGGGTCACATGTTGCTGTGGATGGAAGAATAAATGCAGAAGTGAAGTTTAGAATAAATGAAGTAGGAAAGGTGCTGGGAGGAATGAAAAAAGTGTTTAGATGTCGTTCGCTTAGAATGGATGTAAAGAAAAGGCTGTATGAGGGTGTTGTGGTACGGTACCGACTGCATTGTATGGGGCTGAAACATGGAATATGGGTGTAGCAGAGAGGAAAAGTTTGAATGTAATGGAGATGAGGTGTCTGAGGAGTATGTGTGGAGTGACGCGTATGGATCGAGTGCGGAATGATGAAGTGCGAAGGAGAACTGGAGTTGTTCGGGAGATGGCTGGTAGAGTTGAGAAGAGGGTGTTGCGATGGTTTGGGCATATGGAGAGAGTGGATAATGAGCGATTGGTGAAAAAGATAACTAGATCTGATGTGAGAGGTGTAAGGCTGAGAGGAAGACCACAAATAAGATGGATGGACAGTGTGAAGAGAGCGCTGGATGCGAGAGGGATGTCTGTTGAGCAAGGAAGAGTGGCTGTGCGTGACAGAAATGGGTGGAGAGAAATTGTGAATGAATAAGTGATGACGCAGCCCTGAGTGGATATTCTCCCGCATTTGGTCTGATCAGCTAGTCAGGTCAGGTGCGGGTAAGGGGATGAGTCTGTTATGATGTGGCAGGGGTAAACTAGCTCTGCTGTCGGGCCCTGCTGCGGATGTCACTGATTGCATTGCGCAGTTGACCCTTGTGCAGTGTGGTGCGGTGAGGATCTGTCTGTTCTCCCCTTTGGGGCTAAGATGCGAATGAATGTGTTTGAATGGATGAGTAAATGGGGAGTGTGTCGTCCTGTCTCGGCTACCTCCCTTTCCTTGGGGGAAGCAGCCTCGGTATATAGATAGACAGAATTCTCAAAACACATACACACACACACACACACACACACACACACACACACACACACACACACACACACACAGCTACACATTTACATTCACACACATACACATACTATGCATTAATTGTATCATAACATATGGTGCTTTTGTTCTACCTTAAATTATTACAAAATTATGTGTATTGTATGTATTGCTGACCTAACAAATAATTTTTCATTTCCCTTTTAAACGTTAGGATATTACTTGACTTAAGGAGACTTTTTTTATCTATTGGTAAACCATTAAATAGCTGAGGGCCGAAAGATATTACACTGTTCTTGAAGAGGGTTGTTCTAAACTGTGGAGAGCATAAATTAATGCTATTACTACGAGTATTATGTGGGTTTTCTACAAACTTAAATATTTCATTCCCTACACAGACTCTTAAGGTCTTATATATCAGTAGTAATGTAAAATACTTATGAATATTTTCAAAGTTCAACAATTTTGTATTTGAAAATATTAGGGCTGTTGAATCGAATTTACCTAGAAAATATATACATCTTAGAATTTTTTTCTGAGCTACTATTATTTTGTTCAAAAATGGTGGCCAAGTACATGGCCATATGGCTACACAGTACATGAGGTAAGGATAGCATAGTGTATAATAAATGCTGACCATAGCCTCTGTTGTTAGATTATAACGGACTTTGTATAATACACCACACACTTTGGATAACTTTAAACATATTTCATCTATATGATATTTATCATTTAAATTCTCATCTATGAGTATACCATGAAATTTTATTTTACGGGCATTTTGTATAGTTTCACCATCAAGTAGTAATGGTGGCAAAGAATTTTTTACTGATCGGTTTTTAAAGAAAATATATTTTGTTTTAGATACATTAAGCTTTAATTTATTAATTTTATCCATTCATTTATTAAATTTAATTCCAAGAGCAAGTTTGATTGTAGGTAATTTATATTTTTGTCTGCTAACAAGAGATTAGTATCATCAGCATATACCGTAAACTTAAATTTTGTGCTGGCATTTACTATATCATTAATGTATATTAGAAAAAGAAGTGGCCCAAGGATAGACCCTTGTGGTACACCTTTTGATAATAATTTAAAAGGAGAGAAATTATTGTTACAAAAAAACACATTGCATTCTATTACTGAGATAACTATGAAATAGTTTTAATGGGACACCTCTTATTCCAATATGTTCCAACTTATCAGTTAGAATTTTGTGATGTAAAGTGTTAAAAGCTTTCGATAAGTTAATAAATACCCCAACTACACAATACTTTTCTTCTAAGAACTTATAAACATTGTTAACAAACTGTAATATTGCAGATTCTGTTGATCGATATGTACGAAACCCATGTTGGTATTCAGATAGTAGGTTATTTTCCTCAAGGTAATGTATTAATCTAACAGCAATTACTTTTTCAAATGTTTTACTGAAAGCTGGTAGTGTAGAGATTGGGCGATAATTATTAATATCACTTCTGCTACCTGTCTTATATGTAGGAATAATTTTGGCCTTTTTTAAGTGTGTGTGTGTGTGTGTGTGTGTGTGTGTGTGTGTGTGTGTGTGTGTGTGTGTGTGTGTGTGTGTGTGTGTGTGTGTGTGTGACTAGTATATTCCGTAAATTCGCCTGTGGCTGTTTGGTATGTATGTGTCTGGAATGCGGCCCATGCCTAAATTCTATTCTGCCTCATATACTGAGTGTGCAGAAAGTTGGTTCGGCACTATCCTATCCAAGATATACAAGTCTGATGCTAGGCTACTATAACTGGCCACTTGTGAGTTCTGGGCTACAAGAAACTTGCAAATATCGACACTGGTCATTTTCGTAGTATTAGCACAAATCGCGCCAAAATGGAAGAATATCCGGTGAAAATAGCTTTGGCATTATCAAGTACTTGCAAACAATGTTATGCTTCGATTTTGCCGTAAATAAGGAAAGTGCCTTATCCAAGACCGTCCATCATTTCACAGTATTTGAGAAACTGCTTATTATAGTCTGTTTTTACGTCCAAATCGAAGCACAACATTGTCCAGGAAGAACTTGATTTTATATCAAAGCTATTTTCTCACGATATTCACCTTTTTATAAGAAGATAAATGGTAATACTATACTGCAAAAATAGCGAATATCGATAAGTTCAACCTGCAAGTTGCCAATTCAGAATAAATATGAGTTGGTGGCTGGCTTATGGCTCTGACGGCAGTACATGATCATGCACCTCCAGTAGGCTTTATTCTTCGCAATTCGAACCAATGTGTAGAGCACAGAGCCATCAACCCGACTGAAGATTTTAACGACTACACTCGTTTTACTCTAACGACGTAGAATTGTCATCTCTCCATCTTGAATGCTGAGCTGTAACAGGAGATTATCACTGTAATAAATTTCTAGTCACGAGGGTGTGCAATGGACAGGCTGTAAGCCAAAGCATTGTCTTCCTCTGCCACTGAGCTATGAAAAATATGCTGCCACCGGATGAAAATCTGGGCTAGTTTAAGTTAAAAAAAAAAAAAAAGAAGAAGAAAAAAAAAGAAAGAGGTAAAGAGCACGACAATCCAAGACCTCCAGGAATCTACTGAGTGTGTACTGCATAGACATTGTGTGTTTATATATTAATTTATAGTTATATGAGATACACGTAAGTATCTGAAACACACCTGTACATAAACTACGTACATGAAAATGATTATTTTACAGGTAGTAAGATGTTGCCAGAATTCCGAAGGCTTGAATGATGTGTAAATGACTGAGCAACCCATATATCTGAAAATAATGCTGATAGTTCTCCCGCTTCCCTACTGGCTCTTTCCTTGTTTCTGGATTCGACCTCATCCAGATTATAAATATGAACGAAGGTAAGAATGACCATAACAGATAGAGAGATAGATATACCCACACACTGATATCGCAACAATGTAAAGATATAATGATTTTTATCCTTCTTGGACTCTCTTCGCACATCTTTATTTTTGTCTTTACATGTGTCTCAACTAATTAGTTCTCTCTTGACGTGATAACCTCTTTAATCCGATGGCATTCTTTCCAGAATTTTTTTTTTTTTTTTTTTTGCCGTCAGTTGATTTTATTAATCTCCAGTGTTGATGGAGTTACTGGAGACTGTATCTAATCCTCTTATTCCAAGAAATTTCCCCCTAACGGAAAAAGATGTCGAAAAAAGTAATCTGAACAAATAAACTGCTTAATGCTTGTGTGGGTGGCAAACAGACAATATCCCTAAACAGGAAAATGCTGCAGCTGGTTGGCAAATGGTTAGAGAAGTGATGTGCTGTTCGAAAGTACACGAGTTAGAAACTAAGTTACAGCAGGGCATAGTCTGATGGTTCGAATTTTGTTAACAGAGACTTTACTGGTCGTCGACAAGATCCACCGACACGTGAATAAAACATTGGCGCTGTTACCTTTATACCAGCCCTGAATGAGGCAGCTGTAGCAAGCATTCGATATGGAAGGTTGGTATTAACTCCGAGGCAGTAATATGTGAAGCTATGTGGCACGTAGGAGAAAATATGAGCGTCAGAGAACGGGCAATCAACTCTTATGATAATGAGTGGTGAACGTAGAAAAAAAAAAAAAAAAAAACGCTGTGAACGTACGAGCCTGACAACCTCTCTGTCTTTTCGTACCCTTATATAATGTTATTACAATTTTTACCCCGTCCTGTAAAAAGACAATGTTGAAAAAATCTTTCAAAATATCTCTGATATATGTGGTAAAATTCATTATAAAAATGGATGAGTAATGTCTGACATGAGAAAAAAATACGTATTAATGGTTGAACACTTCGCTGGGAAAATAAAATGCAGGTCATTATCATTTCGGAGAGAGAGAGGGAGAGAGAGAGAGAGAGAGAGAGAGAGAGAGAGAGAGAGAGAGAGAGAGAGAGAGAGCACAAAATTATACTTTTAACAGTTACGCTGCAGTTGATATACTTCCATATTTCAGTCAAGTGAACACTGAAATTTTGTGCAAGTGAGAGAAACTTATTGCAGTCAAATGTTGAAAAAATAGAACAGCGAGGCTTTTGTTGTTAGACTCTCATGGCTCTTGGGAGGCCTCAAAGTACACTTGGCATTAAAAGGCCCCCAAAGGTTTGTATGCAAGGGTGACCGATCCCAATGAGGGTGGAGTATAAACTAATTTTTGATTTACCTAGAAACTCGTGAGAGAGAACGAGTACCTCAATACACCAAGGTTGGCCTGCGCGTCTTCCCAGGTGCTGGTCTGGGTGAATTATAATAAATAATCCTATTATTATTTTTACGACTCGGGACCATAAACATACGTACCTTTGGGGACTATTTAGTGGGATCCTAGAAAGGCTTCAGTGACTGTCCTAGAGGCACTAAGGGGTTTTACTGCATAGTGCTTTATTTTCTGTCAACAATGATCATTACCGTCACATAATTTATATTTCATTCTTGCTACCGCCAGACTGCGTTATTCAACTTTTGAGATGCCTTTCGTAGTAAATGAGTTAAAAAAATGAGTTAAAAAAATTTCCACTGACGTCTGCAGTCTATACAAGCATTGTGTTTAATAAATTATTTTACTTCTGCTACAGTCAAAAGGCTTTATTCAACTCAGAACCAACATTTAATAGTGAACGGGTTAATGAGTTGTATACCGATCCTTTCCAGTTCAAAATGTCTCTCCTAAACAGAATTTAACAGTCCAGAAGTTGCTAGAATACAATATGAAATAAGTCACTAGCTAAAAGGTAATTCCTTTCATTACCTCCGCCATGGAGGTTAAGTTTTACCCCACGTTTGTTTGTTTATTTGTTTGTCTGTTAGTCTGACTGTTTGTTGGCAGGATTACTAAAAGGTTATGAACGGATTATGATGACATTATGTGGAAGGGTGGGCCATGGGCCAAGAAAATGATTAGGTTTTGGGCCGGATCCAGATCACAAGTATCCCGCAAAATATCTCCAAAAGTTCTCAATTAATATCAACGAAATTTTGTGGAAAATAACCTAATCTTCGGATCCGGATCCGGGATTATTCAAAAAGTTATGAATGGAGTTTGATGAAATCTTGTGGAAGGGTGGGCCATGGGCCAAGGAAGAAATTTTTAATGGGGGGGGGGGGATTCGGATCTGGAGTATCCAGCATAGTATCTCCAAAAGTTCTCAGTGAATTTCAATGAAATTTCTTGGAAAGGTGGGCCATGGACCAAGAATTGAATAAATTTTGGCCTGGATCCGGATCCTATATCCACGGATCTGGATCCAAATCCTTTTTAATGGCAATGGCATTGGCGGAGGCATGCACTGTCTGAGCGCTTTCTAGTCTATTATTCCTGCCATTTGATGAGTCATTTTTTTCTTTTTTTTTCTCAGCACAGATCATTCTTGCTTTTTAACGTACAATACACAATGGGCCAAAGGATGCAATCCTGGAAAGTGATGTCCTATTCAGGAAAAAACAATACACATTAAGATCGGTTAATTTAAGGTGCATGGAAGCATTAGGGTCAAAAGACAACAAGTTAGACAGTACAAAACACTGGATAACGAAGACAATTCTAGAGTTGACTAGTTCCATATAATCATAAAGGACTTAGAATATTAGTTAACTTTAACATATGTGAGCTGGACAGGAGTGAGCGTGTGTTGCCAGCAAGTGAGAGTGTGTTGCCAGGATGATACCATTTGCCTTCCATAATGAGGAAGGGATACAAACAGATACTTAAGATCCGCAGTGACCACTGAAATAGCAATAGTAAATAGACAGGAATGCAACACTGCAGCAGCAGCAGCAGCAGGAGAGAGAGAGAGAGAGAGAGAGAGAGAGAGAGAGAATCAGGGGAGAAGAGATGAAAGGCTTTTGATTCCACCTTATATAGTCGAGCTGAATATGGTGAGCAACCCACTGATGAGAACTGTATTTCAAACAAAGACGAATATATCTCCTGTATTAACTGGGCAACTGAGGAGACAAAAAGAATAAATCAGAGATGGTTAAGCGATCAAAATCTCAGGGAAGCATATATTGCAAGGGAAGTAATGTAATCTTTTCATGACAGATCCCAAGAGAAAGAAACCCCACGTATAATAAACGATGATGATGACTGTGCTTATGTGTTGTTGAAAATATAGCAACATGGGGGGAGGGGGTGTGGGTACTTGCAAGATTAGAGTATTCGGCAACTGATTCATTAAAATGAACAACGTTTATCTGCACTGTTATGAAATAACAGACACGTCTGAAATAAAAAATGCCGCACCCTTATCCTGCGACTGTTGTAAAGGTAACTGCTGTACTGAAAGCTGTAAAAAGCGATGGAAAAGTGAAGGATGTAATCACCCGCATAAGAGTAGACAGAGCTAAATGTGCAGCTTAGGTCATTGATGAATAAGAGGAAGAGTTGGTGAAAGGAGAGAAACCTTAGGAACACCACTTCTGATATCTTCAGAAGAACATCAGCCGTAGTTTCAAAGACCAGAGAGGCAAATAGAATTAAGGCACATACGGAAGGACAGAAACGGTAAGATGGCAACTTGAAAATTAAGGAATCTGTGCCAAACTCGTCGAAAGCCTTTCATATGCCAATGACAGTGACAAAAGTCTCGTTACTGTGTCGGATGAAGAAACAGGAAAGCAAGGACACTGCCAGTGTAGCGTACCTATATGAACCCATACTGACGGTCAGAAAGGAGATTATGAGAGGACTTGTGTTTTTATTATCTACTCGGGACAAACTCAAAATTTAGGAAATCCAGCGATTAAATCAGTCAAAATATCATAGTTAGACGGCTAAGAATGGCCACCTTCGTAGGGATAAGTTGAATAAAAGCAGGCTGCCAGCAAGAAGAAAGGGTAATGGTTGACAAAGGCAAAAAAGTTGCTTTGGCGGGGTCTCGGCACTGAAGCATACTTCTGGAGAAGAATAGGAAGGACTTCTTTGGCAGTAAAACAAATGATCCCTTTAACTACGAAAGTTTTTTCCTAACCTTAATACTAGTCTGGTGAAAGCAACAGTGAAGTAATCAATGCAATCTCAGGCTCTAGTGTTTAACAGAAATTATTTTGGTCTGCTGATGCAAGGCTGACCAAATTAGAAAGATCTACAGTATTAATGGGGATATACAGACAAAGATGGCTGCACAACAAGCAGGTTAATACTAAAAACTTAGATACGATACGGCCAATACAAATGCAACGAATATAATCTCTGCTGATGTATATAGGCTACCAGTTTAATGTTTGACACTATTTTCCGTGAGGGGTGATCTAAAAATTACAACCAGGTACTTATATCCAAGCTAAGTAAGGATTCCTCTCTCAAATCCCCTCCTACCTTATTCTTGATTCACCACTTCTTCCAACCATTTTACCTCCCCCGAACCCCCAACCCCCAGCCCCTCATACACCCTCACTGTCAGTGCTCCATTCTCTCTTTATGGCCAAACCACGTCAAAGTATTTCTCTTTATGTTTCACACTCTGTCAAACCTCAACAACGTGGTCCGGTCTCCAGAAAAGAAAAAAGAGCTAAGAA
Organism: Coenobita brevimanus; assembly: GCF_032717465.1. Lineage (NCBI taxonomy): Eukaryota > Metazoa > Arthropoda > Malacostraca > Decapoda > Coenobitidae > Coenobita > Coenobita brevimanus. Next base: position 7,796,078 of record NC_137023.1, on the reverse strand, counting down.
AGAGACCTCCAGACTGAAGTAAACGGTCAGATTATGGTATTGCGCTGGTGAATAGTGGTGCAAAGTTTTATGCTGCCTATGCTGATACAAAATTAAAATACAAATCGTTTAGGGGGAAAAAGCAATGAGGAGAGGGTATTTTGCAGACATATAAACATTAGTATTGCGGAGATTTGGCGAGATATTCTTCAGAGTTTCTTGATCAGGTTCACAGGTTCAGGGACGCAGAGAGAGAGAGAGAGAGAGAGAGAGAGACTAAAGTTTTTTCTAAAAGGTACGGTCTCACCGTTTGTTTTTGTTTAGGTTATTCCCCTCCACATTATATGGAAGGGATTGGGCCTACAGTAGTCCAGCAAGGGATGTTGATGTCTGTGGTAGATTTAGGAGATAGTCTTAAACGGTTTAACTTTTAAGAGAAATATTTATTCATTAGTTACAGAGAGAGAGAGAGAGAGAGCGTGCTTCATTGGTTTCCGTTTCACTTCACTGTTTTTATTTCAGTGTGCCACCCTCATGACAACCTCGTAAGATCCCTTCTAGGTATGACGACAAGGGCTTTCCATTTCAATTCATTTTATATGTGAGCTTAAATCTGTGTGTGTGTGTGTGTGTGTGTGTGTGTGTGTGTGTGTGTGTGTGTGTGTGTGTGTGTGTGTGTGTGTAAGCTCAATGGTATGGCAGTGAGAGATACGAAGTTATTGTGACAGTGTGCACGTGTCAGTGTAAAATGAAAAGTGTAAGTAAAGGGAACTGCGTGCGTGAGACAGTGTAAAAGTAAAGGTGTGAAAATGAAGCGTGGAAGGAGATGTGAGTGTGAATGTGGGTGTGCATGAGGTGTACCAGTAAAGGCTCGAGTAGGAGCGTAGTTGTAATCACGAAGGGAGTGGAACAGAGGCTAAGAGTACGAAAAAGAATGAAATACTCTAGAAGAAGAATATTGCTGGTGTGAGTATTATCCCAGGAGAAGGTAAGAAGAATATTACCCACGTGCTCCATGCGTGTCCTACAGGATTTTTATTAAGGAGCAGGTGATGGTGGTGGTGCTGAGAGTGTGGTAGGAAGCTGGAGCTCTTACCACATCAATGCGTTTTGGTGACATGCTCGGTATGTTCGTTCTGGAGTAGGTTCGAGTTCTAATAGCTGTCAATGAGTCTGTGGGGCTGGATGCTCACCAAATGAAATCGTTCGTCAGCAGCATTCAATATGGAAATTTGGTATTAACGCCGAGATGGTGACATGTGAAAGTGAGCGGTACGTAGGACAACTGAAAGGCCTCTGGGAATCGTGGAACAAATTACGATATTAAGTTAACTAAAACATGTACCGAACCAATATCTTCGCGCAATTTGCTTCATCCCCTGTGCCTTGTATCTGTCCGACCCTCCTAACCTCTGTGATTTTTACTCCACCTACGTATTAGAGGGCAGCGACCTCATCACCCAGCATTTATCTTGCACGCAACCTCATACCTCAGTTACCTGCAGACAAGGGAAATTGGGTGCAATGATGATGGTAATACAGGAGGCGATACTGGGAGTAGAAGCATGAAAACATGCACAGGGTAAAGTCCTTTGACTTTTACGCCTCCTTACAGCTGAACAATGTCGTCTGGTGCCATCGTGAATAAAATGTGGAAGCACGTCAGTACCGGGGAAGCTATTCATGGGGACAGTTTAACCCTGTCCTGCTAGAACTGCTTGCCCCTGAACAAAGTGGTTTGATTTTCGCCTAAAAAAGATATTTTACTCTATTCATTCCAATGAAGCGGTTCTTGATGCTAATATACTGCTACATAATCTCTCCCTCGACTAAAATCGACAAGCTAAGCTTGAATAACATAGCTATAATCTTTTTACTCTAACTATGCCTAAAATCCTATATCTCCATCATAAATGCTGAGTTGCAACAGTAGATTAACAGTCAAATATGGTACTCATCACGAAGTAGTGCTATGGAATGGATGCAGAGCTGAAGCTTAGTCTTTTTCCGCCACTGAGCTATTTGACATGGACTGTATTAGAACGAAAATCTTGGCCTAGTTAAGGTAAATGAAGTATAGATGGACCCATAGCTGCAAAAGCGTCAATGATCATAACTTACTGACAGATCTTCCCTCAGTGGAAGAAATTCATCGGGTATTAGGAGGAACAAAATATCTCCCCATACAGTTCAATGCCGGAATTTTTTTCTTAACTATTGTAATTTTCAAATGCTTATATAAAACACAGAAAAATTACACTGTAAAGGAATTCATGGGAGCTCTTCCTTTACTGCAAATGATCAATCCAGTATTTATAGCTGTTAGGAAGTACCAAGAGTTCACGAAAATGGGAGAAAATAAATCGGAATCAAAGTTTTTTAATGAGCTAGTTGAATGCTAGGACTAACCTAACTAATAATGACTGACTGTTGCCTGAAAGTAATTGCAATGTAGGGGAGTGGGGCGAGGAAGTGTAAGAAAGGAGGCGAGTTTGAGGCGGAGTGTTCCACTATCGTGAAGAATTAAAGTTAGTCCGAGGCGCTGAAACTAAGTACTGTAGATCTCTCTCTCTCTCTCTCTCTCTCTCTCTCTCTCTCTCTCTCTCTCTCTCTCTCCGTACCATACGTTTTTCTTTTTCTTCTCTCGTACATTATTTGCACACTTTCTTCCTTTTTTTCAAGAGTCTTATTCGGCATAAATATTGCTTTCTATCTCCCCTTCATCATTCTTTCCACCTACGCTTATTCTCTTTCCCCCATTTCTCCTTTCCAATAATTTTTAGCAACATATTTTTAATTCTTCTTGTTTTAGAGTATTTTCACCATATATTTCATTGTTATCGTCTTCAATCTGGCTTTCCAGACTCTTTATGTCTCCTTGCTCTATTTGACGCTTTCATGCCTCTCCCAAGAAAAGTAACTGCTCGAGCGAGCGAAGCGAGCGACACCAAATTTATTCACAGTTTGGACCCCCGACATATGTACCCGATCGAAAGATTTATCTTATCAGCAATAAATGGGGACAGGGGTTGGGAGGAAAACTCTGTAGTACTGAGGCGAACCTTTTTGGATATCTCAGCCAATTTTGAAGTTACAAGATAGACAATAATTTGGAAATCGCATAAAAATCCTCAATTATTTTCATTTCATGGACAACCTGTAATACCCAATAGTTTTTCCGTAAATCGAGGAAACGATTTTTCTATAAGGCTGATTAGCGTAACAGCCGGCTGTGCAAGAAGTAACGGTCTAAGGCTGCGTGAGCAGCGCAGCAGTATTTTCCGACGGTTGCTGAGAGCAACCAGGTTTTGCCTTTTCAAAACAAATAATACCTTCTGTTTGGCCCTAGACCTAAAAATTAATACAAGAGGAACATTGGTTTTAGGAAGTGTGAGGGAATATTTTTAGTGTAATCTAATAAGTTCTTTTTAGTATTTTCAGGTCAGGAAATCAGAGGAAGATGATGAGCCAAATGAGACAGTATTCATCACTGCCTGACTTGCACGCTCGCTCGCTCGAACACGTTTTTTAAGTGTGGACGCTTATTACATGTTAATATATACTCCCTCCCTTCCTCTTCCCCCCCCCTTTCTCTCTCTCTCTCTCTCTCTCTCTCCCCCAACGGTTTTGTTGGGTGAAATGTAAGAAACAAGGTGCGTGGAGTAAGTGTGTGTGTGTGTGTGTGTGTGTGACAGAGAGAGAGAGAGAGAGAGAGTCATTTTAGTCCTTCCCAGCCCCGTACACCCAAGTGGCATCCGTATAAGTGACATAATCTCACCTAACAAGGTACTAAACCAGGGATTTGAACCCAATCCCAGCAAAGTGTGGGAAGAGGGTGTGACCGTCCCACCATAACGCTGCAACACCACCTTCATAGCGATGGGATAGGCTACTGACGCTGTGCATTTGTATTAGGAAAACCTGGGATTTAGTGCCTATTAAAGAACTAGTTTTTTGGATTTGTATATATCTAGTTTCCTTTGTTGTAGTATATAAAACTTGAAATAGATTCCTGTCTTTCTGTCTTCATGTCTACATTTTTATGCAATCTATTTTTCCACACAGGAATGTATATATCTTTATGAACAAATCCTACATAAACGAACAAACATTCCGGCTTTAGGCATTAAAAATTCATCTATAAAAACAAACAATTTTTAGGTAAAATCTGCAGAGAGTAACAGATCTATGCTAACTTTACTTAACTGCAGTAAGTGGCCTGTCTCCAGCTACTCAGTGCTGGCACACTCCCTACGTGACCCAGTGAGTGGTAAAGCCTGCGGCAGTGCGAGGGCCGGACCACCCTTTTAACTCACCAAATATACTGGACGCTGTCAGGCATTCCAATGGTCAGGAACTTCCGCATTTGCATGTGGACAAAGGGTAGCCAGTTCCAGTCTTAGGGAACTATAATTATTTATTGATACTTTCAGCCTGAGACGTTATTATTGTTTTTGTTATCATTATCATTTTGTCATTATTATTATTATTATTATTATTATTATTATTATCATTATTATATTATTATTATTTTATTATTAATATTATTACCATACTGTTGTTGGTGGTTGTGGTGGTGGTGGTGGTGTTAGTTATCTCCTGATGGTCTAATGGGTTAAGACACTCGAATCGGATGTAGCCCTTAGGGGTTATCATCCGAGGGATAGTAGGGATTTATTGTTCACATAATATTGCTCAGGTGCACATCACTGGTCACTCGCCCTAAACGTCTGGACTATGAAGCCTAGTCCCGAGATTCGTATGGGACAAGAAAGACTGGATGACGTACCTATAGATCTCAAGATGTTTTCCTCTTATAACAGACTTTTCAAAATACCGTGGTTACATACGGCATTTATTAATCCCTTCTCTATTACGGCGCTCTCTTAAGCTTAATAAAATTATTTGTAGCAATAAAAACACACTACAAAATAGACTACAAAAATTCCTGAACTGAACATCATTTAGTGAAAGCTCGTTATCAGAATATCGATGTTAATGATGTTAATTTTGAGACAAAGATTTTTTTCGTCCTTTATTCCCGAACATTCCTCGCCCCCATACTGAATTTACTGCATTTGCTGATATACGTGCGGAGCAACAAAGATTTAATGGAAAAGAAAGTATTTCAAAAGTTTTCGAGTCAATTCTCAATGGAAAAATTTAAAGGCATCTTTCCTATCACAACCTTCTTTCTGATCGTCAGTACGGGTTCCGTCAGGGACGCTCCACTGGCGATCTTCTCACCTACCTTTCAGACTCCTGGTCATCCTCCTTTCGGGACTTTGGTGAAAGCTTTGCCATTGCACTTGACATCTCAAAGGCTTTCGATCGAGTCTGGCATAAATCTTTAATTTCCAAACTGCCCTCTTACGGTTTCTATCCTTCCCTTTGTGCCTTCATCTCTAGCTTCCTTTCTGGTCGTTCTATAGCCGCTGTTGTAGACGGCCATTGTTCTTCTCCTAGATCTATCAACAGTGGTGTTCCTCAGGGCTCTGTCCTATCACCAACTCTCTTCCTTTTATTCATCAATGACCTTCTAAGCTGTACATCTAACCCTTTCCACTCATACGCTGATGACTCCACCCTTCACCTTTCCATTCGGTTCCCGCAACACCCACATCAGCAGTTACTTCAACAAACAAGGGATGAGGCTATGGCACTCCTAATGTCTGACCTGGCTCGTATCTCTGACTGGGGTAAAAAATAATATCGTTGTTTTTCATGCATCTAAGACTCAGTTCTTACACCTATCAATCCATCAAAATCTTCCACAGGTATACCCACTAATGTTTAATAATATTCAGCTTAATCCTGCATCATCCTTGAACATGCTTGGGGTTTCATTTACTCGGGACTTATCTTGGAAAGATCATATTACAACTCTTGTAAAATCTGCTTCCATGAGATTGGGTGTGCTAAGCTGACTCCGTTCTTTCTTTACCCCTGCACAATTGTTGACTCTATACAGGGGTTTTATCCGCCCCTGTGTGGAGTACAACTCTCATGTGTGGGGAGGCTCCCCACATAAAGCTCTTCTCAATAAGGTGGAGTCAAAAAGCTTTTCGTGTCATTAACTTTCCTCCTCTTACTGACTCCCTTCAACCTCTGTCTCTTCGCCGCACTGTTGCATCTTTATCTCTTTGCTGTCGCTACTTTAATGGTCACTGCTCCTCTGAACTGTTTGCATGCATTCCTCCACCTCTACGACGGGCGCGTAGCACCCGTCTAGCAGCAAACTCTCATCCCTTTTCTCTCCAACTCTCTAATGCAAGAGTTAACCGTTACTCCCAGTCCTTCATTTATGCAACAGGTCAACTCTGGAACTGTCTCCCTCTGTCTGTATCTCCTGCTGCCTATGATCTCCAGTATTTCAAACGCAGTGTGTCCAGGCATCTCGAAATGAATGGATCTTGAATTTGGCTCTCTCTTGTATTTTGTTTTTCTCTTGGAGGGAACTCTTATTGCGGGCTCATGGCCTTTGGTTCCTTCTTCCACGCATTAAAAAAAAAAAAAACTATCGATGTTAGCACTGAACATGATAATATTTTCCTTTTTGTTCGCGGATATATCCGCGATATTTGATGTATTTATTGAGGTATGTGATAAACGACGGTGGCAACTGGACCGACATTTTCATTTATTCATAGCAAACATACCTCACCCTTCAACTTACTGCATCTATTGATACATCTGAAGAACGAAAAAAAATTTACTGGCAAACAAATCCATCATTCGATTTCATTGCTAAAACTAACATTATTTTGCATGTTAGGCTACACGCTGGCATACATCACCCACGCAGATATACTACATAGCTGAGGTATGTAACAGACAACAAAAGACCATTAAAAACAAAAGCAAAGCTTTGATGTTGGTAATGAATCTATATATCTTTATTATTCACAAACATACATCCCCCCCCCCCCAACATACTGCATTTTATGATATATGTGACGAAGCGAACAAAAGCGACACGAGGAAGGAAAATGTCAAAGGTGCAACAGGTACAGTACGGGGCAAGAGTTTCTCAGTATTCCACTCCATCTACTGCACACTCAGGGCATGTCCCTCACTCTTCCCTCTGATGTACCTTATCAAGAAGAAACCTCTACAGACAGGGGAATATACGAGACTTCTCTCAGCTTTGAAATATTAAACACCACAGGGCAATGAGGAGCAGGACAGGTGAAATATTTGGGTAACTCTTGTCCCCAACTCTACAGAGTACAGCCAACACACCTGAACACCACGAACTCCAGGGGATCGATTGAGTCCAGGCGCCACCGAATTTTAACCATCTGACCTTCTACAGATGCCATACTGACGGCGGAAATGTGGCATATGTGCTCTGGTTGTGTGTGGGTGCGTGAGTGGCCGTGGAGGGTTTGTAAAGGTGTATGGTGGGTATGCGTGGATCAGGTGTGAAGGTGTTAGGTGGCTGAGTAATAGTGTGCAGCAGATGTGGAGAGGTAAGAGGGGGGGGGGAGACTGTGTGGAGGCGTAAGGCAGGTGTGTAGAAGTGTGGGGCGAGTGTGTAGAGGTGTCGTGCAGGTGTACGGTGGTGTGTGGTGGGTTTTTGGTGCTATGGAGTGAGTGTGTGGAGGCGTGCAGTAAAGTGTGGAGGTGTGTGGGGCATGTATGGGTCAGGTTAAGAAGATACCCACACTCCCGCCACTCTCTATCATCACACTAAACGTCACCAGCGAAGCATGAGAAAGACCACCACCACTGTGTTAAAGGAGGAGAAAAACCAAGTTAGGCAACGGGTCGTGAAATTGCGAACATCATCCGTCATTTTTCCCTAATCATTAGCAAAGCCAGTCATTGTCACCGTCATCACCGAAGTGGAAAAAGGAGTGTTACCGTATACAGCCGAAGTATTTTTTATCACCAAAATAACATTCAGTATAATATACCTCAAGCACTACCCTACGGGAGAAAAGAACGCATGAATTCTATATTAGTACAACAGGAAGTTGGGGAAAAAAAAAAAAAACATTGTAGAAACTTGATCAGTAACCTCCTAACAACGACAGAAAAATTTACTATTCTCTTCTTGCTATTGTAAAATATTTCATTCGCTTAAGAATGGTTTCTCTTCTTCTATGGGCTACTCATAATTTTTACGTAGGCAAATGCTACTCAAAATGTCTGAAAATGAATTTCACTATGAGTACAGCTAGAATATCGTTTTTTTTTTTTTTTTTTTTTTTTTTTTTTTTTTTTTTTTTTAAATACAGGATATAATTTATAGCGAACCTGCTGAAGTGTATTATGCTGGTTTCCCAGTTGATATGCTGTGCATATTTAGCAGAAATTTACTGAGTACGTGGCGTTACTGTACTACAGTGCAGGGGCATCTTTGAAAATGAATACTAAGATTATTACGGCAAAAATTAACAGCCAAAAAGATATCCTCTGCATGAGGAAACGCAGGAAACTGTAAGGCTCTGCAACCCGAGGCCATGTGCCGCAGAAAGGGACCATTAAACATGTTTTCAAGCAGTTATCAACGTTATTAAAGTAAATGGAATAATGAAAAGTCAAAATTAATCATTGCCGTCATTGATGATATTCATACCCATATCTGCTTACAAATCATCTAGTATTTAACACGTCCCGACAAATGTAGGCTGGTTAAGAGACTTACAGTAGGGTTGTGTAGTGAAAGATGGTTGAGGTTGTGTCCTCAACGTGGAGAAAAGTCTGGGCCGAGATACAGAAACTTATAATTACAGGATCGAGAGACTATCGTAGTCGAATTTTTTCCCCATGACGTACAAGTGACATGGAAAGATTTTCTACGCCTCTTTCCTCATCCTTTTTGTAAAATAACATACTTGTTACGATCGGAATTGATTATAAAATTGTGTGTGGATCGCAGCCAGCTCCATTAACCGTAAGTCGCAGGTTAGGCTACTCCATGAATTTGTGTCCACCAAATACGAACATGTACTGTCACCCTTAAAACGTTAAGACTCTGCAGTACATTCATCATATCAGCTAAAATGCGTTATGAGTGGCCTTATTATGAATGTAGTAGAAATTACCATTGGCTGAGAACAGTTTATATCTCTGGAGCAAGACATTAGTTACATAACAATAGCATGCTGAAAAAAAATTGCAGTAACATATATTCCAGAGATACTGACCATGACGGTACATTATTTTCTCAAAGCAGCTTAGGAGGCAAAGTAGATCATCCTGGAGATGGGGACTTTACTACTGCGGGGCTGACTAGTTTGTACTGGGTGTGAGCAAACCATCGTCAAACTTATAGGCTTGAAAACGTCCAGTGTGCAGACATAAGCCAAAGCACTATAAATTTCATACTGATAATGTCTTTAATTTTTTAACTTCAAAACAAAATAAAATTGCTCAAGTATTTACACCTCCAAGAAGACATTAGCTTCATAAACCTGCGGCTAAACTATTGTAGCCATGCAACAGCTGACATGTCATATTAGCTCAAAATTTCAAGCTGAGCAACTTTGTATTTCATAAGTCGTTTAAATGGCCTCCAATTGCCAAAACTGAAATTCGTCTAACAGTCAGCTGTTGCGTCAGCTGACGCACCAGCTGACATGTTCAGCTGACGCAGCTGTTGACATGTTTAATCAACTAAATTTTTCAAGCCAGGCAACTTGCATTTCCAACAAAATCGCTGAGTTCTCCAAAAGCAGATAATCGAACATTCCAAGAAAGAAAGAAACAATGGGATTCCCCAGAAGTACCACTTATTGACTTGTCTGCATCGCCGCAGGTAATAACGCGATTCACAAACACCATAATGTCTGCAATAAGTCTTTTACGATGAACTATATTTCTGCGTGTTTATTGATGGAAAAAGTTTATGAGACACAGATATTTTTTGATGACGTAATACTTGTATGGCCCCCAACAGAGGTGTAGGGATCCGGGGCTAAGCCATGCAGTCAATAAATTTAGGACAAGACTGACCATGGCATTATATGAGCAACAAACCACAATCATCCCATCGACTTAAATCCTTTATGGGCCACATCATGTCGGAGTGCCTTAACCCACTAGACCGGCGACATGTGGGGGTGTACGGCATGTAAAAGGACTACTGGACCTTGAGATCAGGTTATGAAGCCTATGTTTAGAGTCGTACCAAAGGAAAAATAAATCATGGTATCTTCTGTTGGCTGTATTTTTTATTCTACTGCAAGGAAGAAGAAATCAAAGGATGAAGCTCTCAAGATTGTTCCCCCGGAAAATCAAATAAATGAATAAAGAAAGAAAACAGAGCCAAATGCAAGATCTGCTCACTCAGATATGCCTGGGCACATTGCATTTAAAAGAATGAAGGTCGTAGGCAGAAGGGAATACAGTAAAAAAAAAAAAAAAAAAAATCCAGAAATGACTTGATGCATACATGATGGACTGGGAGTAACGGTCAGCTCATGCACTGAATGCTGGACAGAATAAAGATGAAAATTTCCTGCCAGACGGGTGCTGCACGTTCGCCGCAATGGAGGAGGGATGCAAGCAGACAGTTCAGAAGAACAGTGACCATTGAAGTGGCGATATAAAAAGGCGATAAACATGCAACAGTGCGGCGAAGAGACAGGTTGAAGGGAGCCAGTTGGAGACGGGAAAGTTAATGAGGCTGAAAACCTTTGACTCCTACTTGTTGAGAAGAGCAGTATATGGGAAGCCCTTGCACACATGAGAGCTGTACTAGACTGAAAGGCGAATAAAACTCCTGTAGAGTCAGCAGCCGTGTGAGGATAAAGAAGGCTCGGAGTCGGCTTAGCACACCTAATCTCTTAGATAAACATTTTGCTAAAGGTAATATGATCTTTTCGTGATATATCCCAAGAGAATAAATCCCCAAGTATGTTCCGAGATGATGCAGGGTTGAGTTTAATATTGTTTAATAATAATGGATACTCCTCCAAGAATTTCCGTCCTAGGCCACACCTAACTGGAGTATCTTAACCCACTACACCGCCAGGAATTTATTTTGTGGCTGTACTGTATAGTTACCATCCAGCAGAGTAAATGGCTTCTTGGGTTACAGGACCCCCTTTACTCTGTCACTTACCGTGGTGCTGCATCCCTTTGACTTCACAGTAGTGATAAAGCAAAGGGGGTCCTGTAACCCAAGAAACCATTTACTCTACTGGATGGTAACTGTACAGTACCGCCACCAAATAGATTCCTGGTGGTCTAGTGGGTTAAGGCACTCCAATCAGATGCGGCCTTGGAGGAAAATTCTTGACGGAGTATCCATTAATTTTAAACAATATTAAGTAAGTGGATGGAAGGTATCCACACCAACTACTAAGACAGTGAACAGGTTACTTTCTTACAGTGACACTGCATTTCACATTTATTCATGTCATTTGTGTTAGATATTTTTCTATTCCTTTTCGTATATTTTAATTCTTCTTCTCCCGGCCACCTCCAAGACCAACCAAATGTTTGGGTCAAAGGGCTAACATGCTCAAGTAAACAGGTTCTCCAATACTATTGTGTGTTCAGGTAAAATTATTCTTAGAAATATCTGTGTCTTGCTCACGTAAAAAAGATCCTTAGATATACCGTGTGCTCAGGTAAAAGGTCCTCTAGTAACTTCCATGTGCTCAAGTCAGATGTCCTTCAACACTCACTACATGCACAGCTAAAAAGGTTGACGTGCTCAGGAAAAGATCATACAATGTCTAATGCATATCGAGTAAAACTCAGTAAGTTGCATAGGTAAAAGGCTCCTCCAATACCTGCGGCACGCATAGGTAATACGTTACTTCCAATACCTAAGAACACCATGCCCGGATACAACTATCAGCTACTAAACTATGGCCGGCGGCAACAGCGGATTATTTCTCGTCACGCAGACTGATTAAAGTTTCATCCCTTCTAGCCGAACGTTGCCAGTCCACACAAATTCGTCTGGGCTGAGCTGATTAAAGTATAAAGTTTAATAATATGTCTGTGCATGTTTGTATGTTTCAACTCATTCCTCTGAGAACCTTGTTTAGTTTAATCATGCTGTCTCCAATTTAACATGCATTTTCTAACATCATGAGTTTCATTAGGCTCTGTCAGAAGTTGGCGACACGTTTAAAAATTCATAATCTCAGTTTTTCCCCTTCAGTAAAATAAAAAGTTTATTTCATTTTTGCTACCGTCGGTCAACTTCAGTTAAAGAAAACCTGTTGTAATAAAAGAATGTACAAGTCTTTGTAATTCCAGTCAGCACAAGAGCGTCTTATTTTACTTCATAGTGGCTACTGCCACTTTTTTCCATCTTATGGGAACTGAAACAGAGAAGGGATTAGCCCTTTCCCTAGGACTGCATCTTCGTGTAGATGCTAGAGAAATTCTTTACCCAGCATTAATAAGTTACCCGTCAATGCAGAGATCAAAATATAACTACACCAAGTGACACATATAGAGTTGATTTATCATCATCTCTTGCATCATATGAAAATACTCAATTTCTCTTGATATTCATTCAGGTTACCCTTCTGAACGAAGATGGAAATACACTACATCGTGACACAATAAGTTTATGTATCAGGTTCTCTTGCAACACCTAAAAAGGAGACACAATTAGCCTACTGTTGACTTCCGTGTACACCCCCTCCTTTAACGTAAATGAAAGAGCTGGCCTTGACCTATAAAGTTAAATGCAATTGTATTCTGCTGGAAAATTAACGCGAATCACGTTGCATTTTAGCATTAAATATCCTACAGCATACATAGGTTACAACGGGGGGATAGATAAGAGGTACTGATCTCTTCTGTATGAAAGTATATTTACCGGTATGTCTTTTCATTATTCTGTCTACCTCTGGACGATTATATTCAGCTCTGGAGGAATTTTTCATATTAGAGGAGCTGATGGAGGTTACATCTAACCCTCTACAAAACAAAAAGTTCTTCCTAAACTGAATAAACTATCTGTGGGTAGCAAGGAAGAACTAAATAATAAAAAGTCATCTCACTGAATAGACTAACCATGACGTATTACTGTTTTCAGAGTTAACATCTGGATTAATGACTGAGGATCCTCAAAAAATCAAGTGATGAAAATTATGGACAGAAAAGGTCAGGATCATAAGCAACAAGAACATAAGGACGCTGATGCCTTGGGGAGGTTTGCTCTCTCTGAGTGTTCTTGCTTTACTCTGTTTAGGATACACTTTCCGATGATATAGTCCTCATTAATGCATTCATTAGTGTCCTCATCTTAGTTGAATAAAACCTTGAATGGATAGGTAAATAAATAAAAGTTAATAAATGAATACATAAATGAGCTTATTGATAGGCACAAGCGGCCAGAGGCTGAAAATATGCTTAGAATACAAATTAAAATGCAGAGTGAACAAATATGTAGAGATGTAATTGCTGGTGTATGTGGATAACGAGCTAATTAAAGGTGAGAACGGTAGAAAATGATCTGTTGGTAGGCAATTACATAGACATTAAATCCAGGTATTTAGGAAGTTCAACATAACTGGGATGGTGGTGTGCTTGTACCTGTCCGTTCTGACTCTGACGGGTCCAGGTTGTGGTGACGAACAACTCGGCGGGGACGCGGACCGTCTGGGAGATGTAAGTATTTATGGCGTAGGTCACTGACTGATATTACTCGTGCACCAAGCTCTTGGATATGGCGAGTATGAAGATCTGCTATGAACAGCACGTTCAGCTGGGTGAGACATTTATTGTAGTTGGTGAAGTTAGAGCCAATGATGATTCTCACTGCACTTTTTGAACATTTTTTTGAGTTTGTTTCGTTGTGTAATGTTGAGGGATGATGACCAGATTGGTGAGGCGTAGTTCACCTTGGAAAGAATATATGTGTAAGTTCCTTGGCTGAGACTCCAAATTTCTTCATTGTGAGTAGTATGCTTGTGTAGTCTGTAGGAAGAAGTAGCGACGGTTGAGTTGGTATGGATGTCCCAACGAAGTTTGTCATCGATGAGGATATCCAGTAGTTTGGTGGGGTGTGTCACTTCCAGGATGTGGTCTCGGAGTCTGAGTGTCCTGGGTGGGGTAGGTGTTATGTCCAGTTCAAAATGGATGAAAACAGGTTTGTTGCTATTAATGTCAATGTAGTTGTCACTTGCCCAGGCCTGAAGAATGTCGAGGTTAATCAAAAGAAGGAATGTAGTCCGGGTCAGTTTTATCGATGGCTGTGGCTTTAGTAGAATCGTCGACGTACTTCCAACGTTACTACGTGTCCTGTGTGGCGTCATCGACAAGACTGAGGACGTACAGTGGTCCTATTCTTATGCCTTGAGAGACACCACATGTTCTGAGAGGTAGGGATGATAATTATCTCTGAATCATACGGCTTGCTGGTAATTATTAAGGAAATCTGCTAGCCAGGAGACGGGCCACTCTCAAAGACCTAAATGTACAGCTTTGGCGATGATGTTTGCGTGACATACTAGGTCATCTGGTAACAGTGTGAATGACTAACAAAAGACACCATGATAGCGATGGAGTCACCGTGTTCAGCATCACAACCACGCTCATCACAAGTTCCATGAGAACACGACAGATTCTATAAACACTGGCATAACATGGACTAATAAATCATTCTCATGATCACCATCAAAGTAACACAACTGTTGGAATGAAAGTCATAATTACCTTGTGCTCATGTTCGAATCCTTAAGAGACGGATGAAGAATTTTCTGTCATGCATTGCCACCAGAGGCGCAGGGCGGCCACCTACTCTCATACGTGAACACTCATTAAATGTTCTGGAATATACTCTTTTTACTCTTACGTGGCCTAAAGTTCGCATATCTCCATCTTGGATACTGAGTTGTAAAAATTGATTGGCAATAGATTAAGATGCAAGTCACAATAAAGTGCTATGGAAAGCATGTAGAATGTTAGCCTTGTCTCCTTCTTCCACAGCACTAAGTGAAATTAGCTGCGAAAGGACGAAGATTTGGGCCAGTTTAGAGTAAAAACAGTACAGTATTGCCTAGCTTCATGATCCTACACTTCGTCTGGTGTGATATGGTACTAGATGTTGCTTTTAAAGTTACGTTTACTAATCCCTTCACTATCAACGTTCTTTCTTATCATACTCCTCATTCCCAGTAACTTTCTGTACTGTCTGCCATTTCAGATTGCTTTCCTAACAATTACATTATCACACATTCTTCCCATGCTGAATAAAATCGCATGGCAGGAGCAAGAATGAAGCATTAACTCTTTCACCACATTGCCCTTTGTAATCTTATTCTTACATTTATAGAAGATTATATTCAGACATCAGAATAAAACACTTCGTCTCACTGAAGGTGTTACATCATGTAAGCGATGGACGTCACTATAATCTCGTGCTCGCTTGCTCCAGGTCTGTTAACCGTCTTATGGGCTTGGCAACCCATTTTTTTTTTTTTTACCTGACCGTCGCAGGACAGACTCTGACAGGTACTTACGAAGCTACTTGATGAAAGCTGTACCTATAAGTTGGAGCCAGGATATCGGGGGCCTGAATCACAAGTAAATGTGTGTGTGGTCCATTTCACTGGGCATGCTGGTGATTACTTTTCCCATTACCATTGTCTATTTTTCCTTGCCTTTTGAACCCTATTTCACCCTACCTGCAGGTGGGAAAATGTGGTGGGTTAATGATGATGATGATGATTTTTTCAGTTAACGCCAGACGATTTAATATCCTGAGTGAGTCAGAACAGTTTTAGTGTTATTACTGCCACCACTAACCCTCCCATGGTCGTGATAACCACAGTGTTTTCATTAACACCAGACTGATTTAGTCAGCTGAGAGTGAGCCACAGAAGCCTGGGTGATAATTCTGACATCATTAACCCTCTCCTGGTCTAGGTAACTTTTGTATTTCATTGCAGCTGACGCCAGACGATTACTTGTAGCTGAGTCGCGGGAGCCAGAGTGCTGACTCGTTTCACCCACGAACTTCAGTATCAGAGTTTATTCCTGATACCTCGATTTGATAGTGCTTAGTTTTAGAAATACCTCTCCCACTAAAATTACTGAACAGGTTCTTAAATATCCCCTCCAGATCGAAAAGTCTCTCTTTAACTGAATAAAAACCGTTTGACGGTGGCGCTAATACAGTGAATATGCGTCATCGGAGTAAAAAGGTTAACCTCTTCAGCACGAGGACGTCATTATTATCCTACTTGCTCATTCACCACACAAATTTACTCATGTGCATCTTTACTATTCTGAAGTCAATATTATCCTTCATTAACCTTAAACAACTGGTCGACACTTCCTAAGGTTCAATAAAGTCGTCTGGTTGTTGGGTGAAAAAATGCAAAATAAGTCTATCTATCTATCTATTGCCAGACGCCTCAATCCCGCACGGGGTGGCCACAAACAAATCGCCTCCCCGTCACCCTGTCCCCCGCCATTTCACCGCCCTGCTCCCAACTAACACCCCCATCTCTCATACGCCTCTCCACCCCATCCCTCCATCTCATCCTCGGTCTCCCCCTCCCTCTCGCCCCCTCCATCTCACTCACATACACTCTCCTCGTCAGTCTCTTACCCTCCATCCTCTCCACATGGCCAAACCACCTCAGTGTGTTCCTCATAACGCTTCCTATCACATCCACATCCACACCACAACGCTCCTTTATATCCTCATTTGTCAGCCAGTCTCCCCATGTGACTCCACAGGCTCCTCTTAAATAACTCATTTCCACTGCTCTCACTCTTGACTTGTGTCCTTCCAACAACGTCCAAGCTTCACTTCCATACGTTAAAGTTGGTATCACAATAGTGTCATGTAGTAACTTTTTCACTTCCATGCTCACTTCTCTGTTTCTTATCACTGCTTTCAAGGAACCAGCAACCTTTCTTCCTTGTTGCACCCTCTCAAGCACTTCACCCTCCAAACTTCCATCCTTATCACACTACCCAAGTACTTAAACGTACTCACATTTTCCATTTCCTCACCATCCAACCTCACTGTACTGTACATTCATTGACTTCACCTCCTTCAAAGACCATCCCTTTACTCTTCCTTACATTCACCTTTAGATTCCGTTTCTTACACACTCTCCCAAACTCATCCATCAAGCCTTGCAGCTCCCCTTCGTCTTCACTCAACAACACAGTATCATCTGCAAACAACAGTACAGGGAGTTTCCAAACACTACCCTCTCTCACCAGGGCCACTCCAACATCCACTACCCTACCTTGTACCTCTCTTATTACCCCATCCATGTACAGATTGAACAACCATGGAGACATGACACATCCCTGTTTCAACCCAACCTTCAAAGAGAAAAATTCACTCAGTTCACCATCCACACGCACTGCAGCCTTAGCACCATCATACATACTCTTCACAGCATTCAACAACTTCCCATCTACTCCACATACTCTTAATACTTTCCACAATCCTTGTCTAGCCACCCTGTCATATGCTGTCTCCAAATCCATGAAAGCCGCATACAACTCCTTTCCCTTCTCTAGAAACTTTTCCACTAAAGATCTAAGAATGAATATCTGATCTGCACAACCTCTTCCCTTCCTAAAGCCTCCCTGTTCTTCTCCAACTAATTCCTCTGTTCTTTCCCTAACTCTGTCAATAAGTATCCTACCATACACTTTTCCTATTACACTAAGAAGACAAATGCCCCTAAGATTACCACACACTTCTTTTTCCCCGTTCCCTTTGTACAAGGAAATAATTATACCTGACTTCCAATCCTCCGGGACTCTACCTTCCTCCCAGGCCAATCTGCACATCTTCCACATCCATTCTACTTCTATCTCTCCCCTATGCTTCAGCATTTCACCACACACTCCATCAATTCCTGGGGCTTTCCCCAATTTGACTTTCTTCATTGCATCCACAACTTCTATCCTACTGATTTCTTCCTGTCTTCTCACCTCCCTCCTTCTCCCAGCCATTCCCCAGCCACTTATACTCGCATTACTTCCATTCTCTATGTTCAACAATTCATTAAAGTGTTCTCTCCATCTGCTCACTTTTCATCCCTTCTCCACTAGTAATCTACCATTTTTATCTTTCACTCCCCTGCTAACTTCACTGCCACCCTATCTTATTCTCTTCACCTCTTTCCAGAACATTTTCTTACAGTCCCTCCATTTTACACTCAAATTCCTTCCAAATTCCTCATCCACTCTCTTCTTACTCTCTCTTACTAATCTTTTCACCTCTCTCTTCCTTTCTTCATATAACTCTCTCTTACATCTCTCAACTTCCTCCACGCCCCTATATTTCATCCATTCACTGTATGCTTTCTTCTTTTGTGCCACAGCCTGTCTCACCTCTTCAGTCCACCACGCTGTTCCATGCACCCCCCTCCGTCTTCTCTTCATCCCACACACCACATCACATGCTGCACATATTTCTTCTGTGAATATCCTGAACACACCTTCCACGTCCCCCATCTGCTCCAATTCATATTTACCCAATCGTTTCTCCACTTCTCTCTTATATTCTACCTTTTTCTCATCCCCGTGTAACCTTTCCACTCTTCTTGCAACTACTCCTTCTTCCCGTCCTTCCCTTCTATTTCTCAATCTAATTTGTCAGAAAACCTCATCAACCTTTAGGGCAAGATTTCGAAACAGAAGGCATAAACATGGCCTTCATTATTCCTTTCCAGATGAAGCCTTTCTTGATTTGAATAAAAAAAGAAGTCTGACGGTAGGGTTACTAAAACAGAGAAAACATCACCATACTTTCGGGACTAAAGCTTCGTCCAATTTAGCTTAGCCCATCATCTCAGCCTTGCTAATCTAAAGTAAGAACGTAAACCACCTAAAGCAAAGAATTCAGTGCTTTTTATTTATTTATTCTTCTTACCTTCAGAAAATTTCATTGAGCTAAGGAGAGACATTTCAAATCGAGGGAATTATATACGTAGCCTCCACTGTTACCTTCAGTACGAGAGATGTTTTGGAAGATGTCTCAAATCATCTGGCAGCAAAACTGAAAGGTAATATGTGGCATGGGTGTGAAGCGGTTATACCCAGGACACATTTTTCTTTAGCCTATATTCAAAGCACCACTAACACCCATTTCCATGAATTAATCGGCATTTTATCATTGTCCCTTGTTAGATGATCTTCCTCTCCTCAATACTCTTCTTTCGTTTTTACTTTTTCGTGACATTCCTGGTAAACATATTACTCCTTGCCAGGCTGATTTAGGGTCTTCGTATTCATTTCCTTGACTGCCTGTGTTCAGTGTGTTCTGTCTTGCTCGTTTTTCTTTATTATATACTCAGTGTGTACATAAATCATATTTATTTGTCAGAGTTTGTACTTGATTTTGGTACTACTAAGTATGGTAACTTTTGATCTTTTCAAATATAATCAGTTGGAGGCCTTTATTCTCATGACACAGTACGTCAAACCATGCCAGCGTGAGTAGTCTAATTTCCCCTCCCGGCACCGCTTACTCCTCTCATGGTAACTTTACCTTTACCGGAGTGCCAGTCAAGTGATGTTGGCCACCATGGAGCGCCATCTATCCCTTTCCTCCGTCATCCTGACCAAGTCCGCCACTCTCCATCCCCAGCCAGTATAATCCAAGAGACTGTCCATAAACTTCATTCTCTGTCTTTCCCTTGCTCTTGTTCCCTCCATTCTTCCCAGCAAACAGTTGCTATCATGGTATTATTTTATTCTAACTTGACCTAAAACTGTCATCTCATCATCATCATTACTGAACTGGAACAATAGATTAGTACAAGAATATAATGCTAGTCACGAAGAAGTACTATATTCAGGGTGTAGAGCCGTAGTATTATGCTATTCTGGCACTGAGTTACGAGGATAAGCTGCAAAACAACAAATATTAAGGCCAACTTAAGTGAAACAGGTATTGAAACTTATCGTCCTTTTTTCCCTCTAAAGCCAGATGGATTTAGTCAAGTGAGGGTGGGCCACAAGAGCCAGAGTGTTAATACTGTCAGCATCAGCCCTCGCATGGCCAGGACAACTCTAGCATTCTATGTCTGCTGATGCCAAGCGATTTTATTTACTTGAGAGTTGGGCCCAAATTCTCGTCGGTTAAGGAAGCTCCCTAACATGCTTTCCTAAACGACTTATTACATCTTAATATCCTTCTCCGTGTTACATTCATCATTTCAATATTGCTATACTGTGCATAGATTACGTTCGGATGTAAACTAGCCATACCCAAAAATAAATCGCTAAGGAACAGGTGCAAGGGAGCCTCCTTAACTGCCGACAATACGGGCCTTGGTCACCGTACTACCCAAATACTTAAACGCACTCACATTTTCCATTTCCTCCTCATCCAGCCTCACTGTACATTCAATGACTTCACTTCTCTCGAAGACCAAATCTTTACTCCTCCCTCCATTCTCCTTTAAAATCCGTATCTTACACCTCTCCGAAACTAAACCATTAAGCCTTTGAAAAATCTCCCCTAAACTTAAGAAAATGTTCGTGAGATAGCAGAAGTGAAATGGAAATACTTCAGGGTAGTGTAAAAGTTTAACACTTTTTAGTACCTCGACCTGGGCGATTCATTTTACATAATACTCGTTATTATTCTCTAGCTTGTTTCCCATTTTTCTTTGACACAGACACAAGTTCCATGAAAACATCCATATGATTATTTACCTACCTTAGACGAAAATAAATAGGTATGTATGATGTACAAGAAAACCTTCCTAAAAAGGGGAAAAAAAAAAAAAAAAAAAAAAAAAAAACTTTACCTGTACAGGTAATTTGTCCACTTGAAGAAGTAATGATGCTGATTTCAGGACACAAATCCTCCTATACTAACGAGATTACTGCAGGCCTGCTAAATTGTAACAAACACTGATATCATACTCATGACTTCCATATACCCTTTCGAGCAGTGTGTAAAATACTGTATATCAAGTAACTCCATGGCTTTTTCTGGAGGTTCTCTTGCAACATACAGTACCCTATTGCGCTCGGCTTGGGAATCTGCTCAGTACCTCTTCCTCTTTTATACTGTACAGTATATTTTGCATACTACACATCATTGCAACCTTGTCTGTTCCTTGTGGCTCTGTCCTATAGACCCGTTTTAAAACTTAAACTGACCATACATATTTTTTTCAATGGCTAATTGGCCGTATTGATGTTGTTCTTCTGGGCGAATATCCACTTGGATATGAAAGTTAATGCCTTGGAAAGTCTTACCACGTGCATAACTCATTTTTGGCTGGGATGGTCTCTTTGCCCCTTGTCGCATCGGGGGCTCCATATATAAGAGAATGTTGTCTCACATGCAGAAATAAATTGGTGAGAAATATTTGTAAGGGAGCTTCTTAACCCGTCGGTAATAATGTTCACAAGAAGACACAGTTACTACTTACTTCTGAAAAAGCTACCCATCAACACAAAGATCAGAATACAACCATATACAGTGACACAGATAGTGTTCATATACTACGTTCTCTTGCATCATACTAAAGTGCTCAATTTCTAATGACTTTCATACAGGCTGCCTGTCTCAGCACAGATCAAAATACATCTACATGAAGTGGCATAAGCAGAGTTTCTACATCAGGTTCTCTCGAAATATGTAAAAAGAGACACAATTACTGTTGACTTTCGTGCACACCCACTCCTTTAACGTAAATGAAATGAGCTAGCCTTGACCTTTGACGAGAACGCTGCTGTATTTTGCTGGAAAATTAAGGAGAATCATGTCGTATTTTAGCATATCATACAGCTTAACTGAGTTGGAACGGGAGGATACATGATGATAAGTATTGACCTCTTCAGTATGAGATTTTTTCTGGCTACCCATGGACGATTATACTCAGCTTTGGAAGAACCTCTCGTACCAGAGGGGTTTATGAAGGTTACATCCCACCCCTTAAAATGCAAAAAAGTTCTTCCTGAGTTGAATAAAACTGTCTGGGGGTAGGACGGATAAACATAAAAAAAAAACGTCAATGCAGTGAAGATACTAACAAAAGAGAAGCGGAGGAGCTACCAGTGCTGTATTCAGAGTTCAAATTTGGAATAATGATTGAAGACCATCAATGGATAAGGTGATCAAGATTTTGGACGGAAAAGTTAGGATCGTGAAAAACAAGAACGGAGGGATATTGATGCCTTGGAGGAGGTTTGTCCTTTATCTGTGCTCTTGTTTTACTTGACTAAGATACTTTTTTCGAACTGGAGGGGTAAGACCTCTTTAATATTCCTCTCTAGTGTGATGACCTTAGTTAAGTAAATAAATAAATAGCGATTTATTGATAAGTACATGCAGCCAGAGGCTGAACATAAACATAGTAATACAATATTTACAATTTATTATGAAGTGTGGTCAAATGTGTAGAGAATTACAAGTTGGTGTATGTGGAAAATGATTTAATTAAAGGTGAGAACGTTACAAAATGATGTGCTGGTAAACAATGACCATGACATTATGTCTAGGCATTATGGTAGTTATACACTGTTGGGATGCTGGTGTGTTTGTATCAACCCGTTCTGGCTTCTAATGGAGACCAGTAAATTGTGGTGACGAACAGTACGGTGGGGACGGGAAGCCTCAGAGGAAAGTGGGTGCTTATGGCGTTATTCACTCCCTAGTTTTGTATCATAAAGTTGGAACTGGTAGGGATAATGATCTGGTATGGACAGATGGTTCAGCTAGGTGAGAGATTCGTTGTAAATGATGAAGTTCGAGCCAAGAACTATTCTCACTGCCCTTTTGTGAACCATTTCAAGCTTATTTCGTTGTGTAATGTTGATAGATGATGACCAGACTGGTGGGGCGTTGTTCAGCTTGGGAAGAATGAACGTGATTTATACCGTAGGTGTTTAAGGTTTTGAGTGAGGATTCCCAATTTCTTCAGTGTGCGTAGTATGTATAGTCTGCAGGAAGCAGTATCGATGGCTGAGTTTGTATGGGTGTCCCAGCGAAGTCTGTCAGCCATGAGGACGCTCAGCAGCTTGGTGGTGTGTGTCACTTCTAGGGTGTGGTCTCCGAGTCTGAGTATCAGGGATAGGCTAGGTGCTATATATAGGTCAAAATGCATGAAAACACTTTGTTGCTATTAATGGGAATGTGGATGTCACGTGTTCACCCAGAAGAGTGTCGAGGTTGTTTTGAAGGAGAGTAGTCTGCTTCTGTGTTATCGGTACTTATGACTATGGTGGATTCGTCGACGTACTTGCTACGTTACTGTGTGTCCTATGGGATGTCATTGACCAAAATGAGGAAGCACAATGGTTCCACTCGTATCCCCTGAGGGACACCACATGATAAGTTTTGAAAGCTAGAGAGGATACCCCTGAATCGTACGGCTTGTTGGAGATTAATTAGAAAATCTGCTTTCCAGGAGACGAGCCATTCTCTAAGACCTAAATGTACAGCTTTGATGGCGATGTTTGTGTGATCTAACAGGTCATCTGGCAGGGGTATGAATAAATACCAAAGACACCATGACAGCGATGGAGTCACCATGTTCAGCTTCACAGCCACACTCATCATAGTTCCATCACGACACGATAAATTCTATAAATCTTGACATAGCCCCCACTAATGAACCATTCTCAAGATCACCACCAAAGTAACACCACTGTTGGAATGGTCATAATTATGGTGTGCTCATGTTCGAATCCTAAAGAGGCGGATGATGGATTTTCATCTTGCAATGTCACCAAAGGCTCAGGCCGGCCATCTACTCTCATACGCGGATACTCATATCATGTTCTGGACTATACTTTTTTTTTTTTTTTAAATTCTAACGACCTAAAATTCTCATGCATCTCCATCTTGCATGTTAAGTTATTTAAAAACACTAGCAATTGATTAAGATGCTAATGACAAATATGCGGTATTTAAAGAATGAAGAGTGTTAGCCTTCTCTCTGCCAGAGCGTTACATGGAATAACCTGCAAAAGGGCCAAAATCTGGGCCAAATTAGAGTAAAAACAGTATATTATAGCTTAACTTCGGAATCCTACACCTCACCAAATGAAAATGGTATCAGCAGTCGCTTTTACTCGTATATTTACGTTTGTTAACCAATTCACTGTCAACACTCTTATAAGTTTCCTCACTTCGAGTCACTTTCTATATTGTCTGCCATTTCGGGAAGCTTTCCTAACACTTTCACTATTACACATATTACCCATGCAGGATAAGACACAAGAACGAAGCATGAACTCTTGCGCCACGTTGACCTTTGTAATCTTATTCTTACAGAGTCAGGCGATTATATTCTGACATCCTCGAAATCAAGGATCTAACGACCGCCCTAATATTGAATGGGTTAATACACCACACCATCATTACCCAGACACTGAATTCCTACCAAATCACATAGGCACAATTAGCCTCGGATTCCTACCAAATCATATCAACCACAGCCAACCACGACTTCCTACCAAACCACACTGACCACAGTCAACATCGAATTCCTACCAAACCACATCGACACAATTAACCTCGAATTCCCACCAAATCAAATTAACCACAATCATCCTCGACTTCCATCAAACCACACTGACCACAGTCAACATCACTTTCCTATGAACGCATTTTAACCACAATCATCATCCACTTCCTACCCAGCAATATCAGTCACTTGCAATCAACCTCGAATTCTTACCAAACCATAACCACAGTCTACATCGGATTCCTACCAAGCCACATCAACAACAATCAACCTCGAATTCCTGCCCAACTACAGGACCCAGCAGCAACCCCTGCACCACGATGACTTTTTGTCATTATATTTTTGCTTTCTCCACACATTTAGCATTCCAAAGGTGGCATTTTTCTAACTAGAGACGTTGAATGTAGCCTTACGTTGCCTTTAATAACGTCGTCACTGCTGGGGTGCTCTCCTAAGCCGAGGGAAATCGTCTGGAGGCAGTCTGAACAAAACAGTAAAGATATCTACCTGAAGCGTTAGGAAAGTGTTAATACTGAAGGGATTATTAGCACAAAACCTTGCAGTACCATCACCACTATACCACACAAGCCATCACAAACCTCTCACTTAGCAATACCACAAACACCATCATCACTACCACCACCACCACCACACCGCACCACCACAATCAGCATTACTACAACCCCCACCATCACCACCATTACCACACCCAACATTCGGTAAACACATAACCCTTACTTAGGCCAAAAAGTCACGTTCCCTGGCTCCACTTAAGGAATATAAACTAAAAGTGAGAGTGAGGCGATGACTGTGTGGGGCTGAATGAGGGAAGTAGGGTGTAAAAGGAAATGAAAGAACATGTGAATGAGACTGAGGGAGTGAAAAAAAGGTGGTGAGGTAAGAGTGTGTGTGTGTGTGTGTGTGTGTGTGTGTGTGTGTGTGTGTGTGTGTGTGTGTGTGTGTGTGTGTGTGTGTGTGTGTGTGTGTGTGTGTGTGTGTGTGTGTGTGTGTGTGTGTGTGTGTGTGTGTGTGTGTGTGTGTGTGTGTGTGTGTGTCCCTGAGAGAGAGGGGGTGAGAGAGGAAAGGAGAGAGAAGGTTGCCGTGATGGAGAGAACATGTGTAAGTGAATGAAAGAGGTAATTCCTTTCCCCCCAGAAAAGAAGCTAATATAAGAGGGAGGCGTGGTCAGAATAGGAGTGCTTTCTAGAGCGCTGAGTTCTGGAGGACTAGAAAAAGAAACATACCAAGAATGAATGAGTGAAAGAGGGAAAAGGCAATGAATGGACGCTACATGATGGGAAAAAGTAAGCCCCCATCTGTATAATGACAAGATCCTTCTACAGCAACACGATTTTATTCAGCTTAGAAAACACTCAAACACAAAGCAATAAAAACAGTCTTTTCTACATCCTTTAATATGGTGGTTATCAACTTTATTCTTTCTGCTGCTAGATTTTCTACTTTTAACCTGGAAAACACTCATTCTGGACGATGGTATTCTCTCAGTTTTATTATTACTAGTTTCAAGCAAATTCACTCAGTTTGGTCTATCTATCTATCTATATCTATATCTATCTATCTATCTATCTATCTATATATATATATATATATATATAGATACACACACACAGTCTATGACGCCATCACACTGATGAGGTTGATCTAACCCTAGCACCCTGGGACCACCATATGGTTTTTGTGACCTCAAGTGAGGTTCTTTAGTAGTGAAGGGGTTAATATGGTTTTATCAAACTCATCCAGTTTGAAAAGTCTTTCCTAAGATGAAAGAAATCGTCTCAAGTTGCTTAGAATGAGGTATAAAATACTTCATCTTACTGAAGACGTTACATTATTCAACCCAAGAACGCCACTGTAAGCTTATTGTTTCTGTTGTAGACCATGTTATTCAACCATGAGCAACGTTTCGAACTAGGATTATTTAATTCATTACCTTTAAAGACTTCCCAAAAATAAATAAAATTGTCTGTTAGTAAGGAGAAATAATACAAAGTCTTTCTTCTATCTTATTTTTCCACCTTTACCTCTCCGCTGCAAGGCTTGGTGGAGGAGTCTGGGAGAGAGTGTAAGAAACGGAATCTAAAGGTGAATGTAGGGAAGAGTAAAGTTATGGTCTTCGAGAGAGGTGATGTCAGTGAATGTACAATGAGGCTGGATGATGAGGAAATGGAAAATGTGAGTAGGTTTCAGTACTTGGGTAGTGTGATGAGTAAGGATGGAAGTTTGGAGGGTGAAGTGATTGAAAGGGTACAGCAAGGAAGAAAGGTTGCTGGTTCTTTGAAGGCAGTGATAAGAAAAAGGGAAGTGAGCATGGAAGTGAAAAAGTTACAACGTGACAGTATTGTGATACCAACTCTAACGTATGGAAGTGAAGCTTGGACGTTGTTGGAGGGTCACAAGTCAAGAGTGAGAGCTGTGGAAACGAGTTATTTGAGTGGAGCATGTAGAGTCACATGGAGAGACAGAATGACAAATGAGGATGTGAAGGAGCGTTGTGGTGTGGATGTGGATGTGATAGGAAGCGTTAGGGGAAACACACTGAGGTGGTTTGGCCATGTGGAGAGGATGGAAAGTGAGAGACTGACGAGGAGAGTGAATGTGAGCGAGGTGGAGGGGGAGAGGGGGG
Organism: Coenobita brevimanus; assembly: GCF_032717465.1. Taxonomy (NCBI): domain Eukaryota; kingdom Metazoa; phylum Arthropoda; class Malacostraca; order Decapoda; family Coenobitidae; genus Coenobita; species Coenobita brevimanus. The sequence continues at coordinate 7,769,063 of NC_137023.1, read as the reverse complement.
GGGGAGACCAAGGATGAGATGGAGGGATGGAGTGGAGAGGTATATGAGAGAGGGAGATGTCAGTTGGGAGCAGGGCAGTGAAATGGCGGGAGACAGGGCGACGTGGAGGCGATTTGTTTGTGGCCACCCCGTATGGGATTAAGGCGTTTGACTATAAATAGATAGACAGACCTCTCCGCTCACCCTCATCCCTGCCTCAGCTCCATCCACAGTCTGCTAACCAATAAATTTGGCATCCCCCTTCCCCACTTAATTTTTATAACATGACAGTCGCGGGGTTGACTGACAGGTACTTATGAAGCTACGTGAGAAAAGCTGTGCGTATGACGAAGCCAGGATTTCGGGGGCTTGAATCGTAAGCGAATGGATGTGTGGCCCATTCCACTGGACATCCAGTTGATTGTTTCTCCCACTATCATAGTCTTTACTTTTCCTTGCTTTCTGGACCCTACCTTACCCCACCTGCAGGTTGGAAAAAGTGGTGGGTTAATGAGGATTATGATAATTAATTTTTCAGTCAACGCCAAACGATTTTTTTCACCGAACGAGTCATAACAGCGTCAGTGTTAACAGTGCCACAACTAACCCTCTCATGATTATAACTACAGTGTTTTACTTCATTTATCACCAGACAGCTTTATAGTCAGTTGAGAGTGAGCCACAGGAGCTTGGGTGTTAAAACAGGCACAATCAACCTCCTCATCGTCGAGGTAATTCTTGTTTTTCATTCCAGCTGACGTCAGACGATTACGTGTTGATGATGAGTCACGGGAGCCTGAGTGTAAACTCCTTCCAGCCATGGCCGTCAGAATCATAGTTTTTCCTGATACCTCCACAAAATATTGTTCATCATTGGAAATATCTCTCGTACTAAAAGGGCTAAAGAGGTTCCTAATATTTACATCTGGTCGGCCCTTCCTGAATTCCATTAAAATGGTCTTATCGCGGGGTGAAAAAAAAAAAATGCAAATAGGTCGACGTATTTTCACTGCCGGAAATTCTAATTAACTTGTAGAACAAAATTTCGAAACGGAAGGGATAGATATGACCTTCATTATTCCATTACCAGATGAGATCCTTTACTGAGCTAAGGAAAGGCAATTCGAACAGATGGGATTGTAATATTATCGCCTCCACTGTTACCTTCACTACGAGAGATGTTTTGAAAGATATTTAAAATCGTCTGGCAGCAAAACTGAAAGGTAATATACTGTACATCATGTGTATGAAGCGCCTAAACCCAAGGACGGCTTTTAAAAATATATGTATTCTAGTATCAGTGACATCCAAATTTTCAGGAATTAATATACATTTTTCCCATTGTCCTTTGTTAGCTGACCTGCCTCGCTTTAACACTATACCATTTTATGCGTTTTCCTGATTTTCCCGATAAACGTCTTATTCATTGTCAGACTAATTTAGGTTCTTCGTAATCATTTCCCTGACTGGCAGTGTGCAGAGTGTTGTCTCGCTCTTTTTTCTCTACTGTATACTCAAGGTGTACAGTGTTCTTATGTGTTTGTCAGAAATTTTACTTTATTTTTCCACTGGTGTGCTTAATTTTGCTCTTTTCAGTTATCATTAGTTGGAGACCTTTATTCTGCTGACACAGAGCGTACGTCAAACCATGTCTGAGTGCATAGTTCAAGTTATCTTCCCGGCACCGCTTAACTCTCTTGTGGTGTTGTTTTATTTTAACATGGCCTAAAACTGTCATCTCTCCACATCCATTAGTGAGTTGCATCAACGGCTTAGCTCTAGAACATCTTGCTGGTCACGATATGGTACTTTCTTAAAGATGCAGAGCCGTAGCATTATGCAGTTTTGGCACTGACCTAAGTGGAATAAGCTGCAAAAGGACGATAATCTAGGCCATCTGAAGAGGCTAGATAATGCTTTCACTCTCGTCTGCGCTACTGAATTTCACCCCTAGTCTGAATAAACACCCCTAGTTTGAATAAAATTGGCCAGAGTGAGCACGTGTTAAACAATAAAACACGTCATCTGCAAGAATAAAACAATGAAATACGTCATCAGCCAAAATTACCCAATAAAATACATTATCTGCCAGTATAAACCAATAAAATACGTCATCAGCCAGAATTACCCAATAAAATACATTATCTGCCAGTATAAACCAATAAAATACGTCATCTGCCAGAATTACCCAATAAAATACATTATCTGCCAGTATAAACCAATAAAATACGTCATCTGCCAGAATTACCCAATAAAATACATTATCTGCCAGTATAAACCAATAAAATACGTCATCTGCCAGAATTACCCAATAAAATACATTATCTGCCAGTATAAACCAATAAAATACGTCATCTGCCAGAATTACCCAATAAAATACATTATCTGCCAGTATAAACCAATAAAATACGTCATCTGCCAGAATTAACCAGTAAGTCATCAACCATTACAAACAAATAAAATACGTCTTCAGCCAGAATAAATCGATAAGTACCGTACATCATCTGCATGAATAAACCAATTAATACGTCCCCTGCTAGAAGAAACCAATAAAATGTCATCGGCAAGAATCAATCCATAAAACACGTAACCCCATAAAATAAGCCAATATAATGCTGCCAGAATAAAGTAGTAAAATACCTCATCTGCAACAATAACCTAATTAAGTACTGCAAGAATAAACCAATAAAATGCGTCATCCGCCAAAAGAAACCAGTAAAATACGTATCTGATTCAAAGAGTTACGGGGTGGTGTGGTGTTCATTTCCCCTCATTCCCTCCACCCCCACCCTGCATCCCCAACTAATTTAAAGGGTTAAGGGGTGGCCCAGTGTTCATCTCCCCCTCCACCCACCCACCCTCCCCCCTGGAACACCGTGGCAGTGGCAGTAGCGGCGACATGCGTCATATGGACAGGGCTCCGAGAATACCATAACCCAACATCAACACGCTAAAGGCAACGGCACACAGGCCTCGCTCTCCCTCTCTCTCTCGCGCGCGCGCATTTGAAATCTTCCTTTTAATCTTTTGTATCTAATCGCTCTCAGCTACGTCAATCTCCTTCAAGGACATCTATTAACATTGTTTTTTGTGCTGTCTATGGACTATTTTATTCAGCTTAGGACAGACTTTTCTAACTTAAGAGGGTTGATATACCATCAGTTTATCCCTTCACTACCACGGATGAATAAAATCTCTTAATAAAAGGTTGATTAGATGAAAATGACATACCACTGTGCTGAAGGGGTTAAGAACGAGCCACCTAGAAAGGAAGGCAAGGTTTGCGCTTTCTATCTCTCTCTCTCCTGCCGTTGCCTTTGAGATTCTGCTTCCCAGTAAAATTAAGCAGGTAAAACAAACAGCTTAATCAAATGGCTCCATTAGTACAATAGGCCAGTCACAAAAAACAAGTAGGACATTTTAGATACGTAAACTTGGAGTCTAAATCAACAACCCCGTCCAGAGGCAGCAAGTATCAAATACAAACGGCGTCACAATAGTGACGAGGGTAACTCTAGGGGCTGTGACACTCACCTCTCCCCGCCTCTGAGGACAAATTAAGGCAGGGCACGTTTTTTTTATTATTATGTTTGATAATCCGGTCTAGATAGCGAAAGGGGTTGAATGTGACTGGAGTAAATACCATGATGTTACAGTGCTTAGTGTGGCTGAAAGATTCTTGCTCATGAATTATGCTCTTGTTGGGTATCCGAGGCCATTCGCTACAGTTTCGGAGGCCTGAGCAAATCGGATTCATCCCCAAGAAGTCTACAGCAAGACTGTATGGGCCTTGGTCTACAGTTTACCCGATCCTTACTCTTGAATTCTCGTGGAATGACGTACGTGTGTTTCTGTAGGGATTGTTAGTGATTCTGTGGGGTATGTCCCGAAGAGGTTATCCGGCTCACAGCAAACATGTATTTCAACACTTACAGTGCTGTGAGGAGAGGAGGGTGAACATCTGATTTCTTTCCAGTAAGTTTTATAGTATGACAGGGATTCATCTTTGTACCGTTACTTTTCTGCACGTGAATGGATTGGGTACTTGGTCGGGCTGAGAATCTGAATTCATTGTGGAGTATCATTAGGTAATTTTAAGGTAACTGACCCTGACTTTGCTAATGATGCAGTTATCCTAGCGGAGTAGCTGCAGACACTCCTGAGTGCTCTGATGTACTTCACGAGGAAGTGAAGTACTGGTGTTAAAGGTCTCTGGGACCATGACCAAGGTCCAGGTGTTTGGTGGCGTGTTGGATGCAACAGTACAGTCTGCTCAGGTCTGTGGTGAGAACACAGTGGTCTTGAAGAGATTAGCTTATCTTGCGAGTGTGATTCATACTAATAGTAGGTCAGATTATGAGATCTCCCGTTTCGCTGCTCTGGCTTATGGTGTTATGGAATTAATTGGTTCGAATATTTTGCGTTATTGGTAAATGTACAGCAGGACGAAAATTCACACCTTCAAGGTGGTGGTACTCCCTGTCTTACTTTACGGCTGTGAGACATGGGCCCTAAATAGTGCCTTAGAGCAGCGAATTGACTGCTTTGGTACTAAGTGTCTTCACAGGATCATGGAGTATCACTGTTACGTGGGACTTACCGACAGTTTACTCAAAGTGACTGAGTTGAAACCTAATACCTGAAAGGCATCTCCATTTATATAAGCACGTGGCACATTTCCCGAGGTTGATCCTACTCAGTGGATGTTCTCTGCACCTGTTCTGCTGGTCGTAAGCGCCAAGTGAAGTCAACCTAGAGGCCTTTGACTAATAACCAAGGAGACTCCTTCTAATCTTATAACTAAGATCAATCAAATTTCAAGTACCCGTAACTCAGCATTCAAGTTGTGTGAGTGGCCCAGTTGCGTCAGATGAAAACAAGCCGCCTACAAGAGGTAAGACATGGCCAGAGGCAGACCGAGGATGGCGTGGCTGGGGGGCCGTCTGGGGGGAGGGGGGAATAACTAGTCGGTTTGTTTTCATCTGTAGGAACTGGGCCACTGACGCCTTCAGTAGTCATGGTTGCGTCAAACTAGACAGGCCTTTGCTATGAGGCAGGAAGGAATGTTTTTATACAGGAGGGCGTGAGCGAAGACTTGGTTAGGGTAATCATTAATAGGTTTGTTTTCATCTGAAGCAACTGGGTCACTCACACCTTCAGCACAAAGTTATGGTTACATGAATGTAGATAAACTGAAATGATGTTTTTCCAAGGGGCTTTGAAAACTCTGTAACACATCTTCCTTACCGATTTGTTCTGCCCCTTTCACCTCAATATCCTTTTGTATGTTACTGATGGAAACTGTCTGGGCGATGACATGAGATAAATAGCATACAAAATAATGGTAAAGATAAAGAAGGTGAAATAAATCGCTAAGGGATGGATGTTAAGATACCTCCTATGCCAACCCTGAATAAGACCCTAAAACAGAGCCCTTACCAGGTTAATGAATATCTTTCTATCTGTCAGTCTATCTATCTATCTATTTGTCTGTGTCTTTGTCTCCATCTGTCTATCTGTCTATCTATCTGTCTGCCTCCATCTGTCTGTCTATCTATCTATCTATCTATCTATATTTGCGTCTTTGTTAGTTTATGCTTATCAATGTTTGTATTTAGCTGTCTGTCCATCTGTCCATCAGTCTATCAAGCTGTCTATCGCCAGACACCTTGATCCCAGAAGACGTGGCTACAATGCATCGCATGTCATCTACACCTCTGCTATCAGGCTGCCTTCTCTCCTACTCACACCACCCTCATTCACAGATCTCTCCACCCCATCCCCCCACCTCTTCCTCGATCTCCCTCTCCACCTCACTCACATCCACTCCTAGTCAGTCTTTCATTCTCTCCACATGGCCAAACCATCTCAGGATACTTCACATGCTTTCCAGCACATCCACATCACCATCACAACGCTCCTTCTCTTCCTCGTTTGTCTGTCTGTCTGTCCACCTTGCAAATAAACACAATTATATTGGTAACCTAGATCAACCGTATGCATCATCATCATCGTCATTATCATCATCATCATTATCATCATCCGGACCTCTTTTCCCACCCAAGGATGAGGTAAGTTATGTCCAAAAAGCAAGAAAAAATGACAAAAGAGAAACTAATCAAAATTCCTCTTAACTGAATGGGCCACACTCTCACCTACACACACATTCAGGCCCCAAAGTGACGTCACCAAGTAAATAATGATATGAATACGTAAAAAGTGGCGGAATGATGATGATAGTGATGATTCTATGCTGTTTCTGTTGTTGTTACTGCTGCTGTTGTTGTTGTTGTTGTTAATGTTGTTGTTGTTGTTGGTGGTGGTGGTGATGGTGATGGTGATGATGATGATGATGATGATGATAGTGATGATGTCGATGTTGTTCATGATTATGATAATGGTGATAATGATGATGGTGATAGTCATGATGATGGCGATAGTCATGATGATAGTGATGATGTCGATGTTGTTCATGATTATGATAATGGTGATAATGATAATGGTGATAATGATGATGGCGATAGTCATGATGATGGTGATAGTCAAGATGATAGTGATGATAATGATAATTATGATGATAGCAATGGTGGTGATAGCGATAATAATGACAACGATGATGAATATGTTGATGATATGATGATGATGATTATGATGATGATAATGATGCTACTGCTTCTGTTGCTTCTGCTACTACTGACGATGATGATAATGATGATGATGAGAGGGGTCATCATGGATATGACAGTGATAATGATTTATGATGATGATCATGATGATAATGATGATAATGACGATGATGTTTATGATGATAATGATTATGGTAGTGTTGATGAGAGTTATGATAATGATGATAATGATGACAATTATAAAGATGACGATGATGATGATGATGATGATCATGATCATGGTGATGATGATAGTAATAATAACTTATGAAGATGACGATACTGATGATGATGGCAATGTTCAATATGACTATAATGATAGTGATGATGATGATGATGATGATGATGATGGTGGTGGTGGTGGTGGTGGTGGTGCTGATAATGAATATGTTGATGATTAAAATGTTGATGATAATACTGCTGCTGCTGATGATGATGATGATGAGAATGATGAGGGTGATTTGTAACCTATATAACCTACATGATAGGTGTGCTCCCCAAGAATAGTTTACCAGCGGTAGAATATGCATTTACGAACATCCGTCAAAACTATCATTGTACCTGATTAAAAACTCTAGCCTTGGTATTTGCAGCTTTATACAGGATGGTCTGTAAATAGCGCTACACTAGACACTCCCTGGTGGCGGCATGTCTTGTGTGGACGGCTCAGTCTGCTGGTGTGGGTGTAGGTGTTGCAGTGGGGGTAGGAAATGAGTCAAAGATGTAGGGTAGACATTGGTAACCCTGACACAGCCGTGGCCGCAACACACGAGAAATGGCCAAGTGGAGTGGAAGAGGAGTGTTATGGACCATCGTGTACATGTTAGAGGCAAGAGAGGCATAGACGCCAACTGTATGTCTTGTTAAACACTGGCCACACACTTCTTAACACACCATTAGCTCTCTCTCTCTCTCTCTCTCTCTCTCTCTCTCTCTCTCTCTCAGCTGCATAACTGTTAAATTTAAATGGCAGTGGTAAATGGAGTTTTCTTACGAGTGACTACGATAGTCACACGAGCTTCGTCTCGGTGAATTATTTTTGAAAATGAACATTTAAATTCCCAAACCAGACCCATATATGTTACGATTACACAACACTATTGCCACTATACTTAGGTGGCTGAAACGAGTGGGTGTTTGTTTTCTTTCGCTAACATGGCAATGTATTACACATAAAAACGCCAGGAAACATCATGCCTGATAAACGGTGAGGAAACCCAGGCATCTTGGTGGGTATGATGGCGTCATAAACCCGGTAATATGTAATGAGTGGGATCGTCAGTGTTGAATTTACAATTTGCCTGTGTCTCTTTCCGGCATGTGTTGTACTACTGTGTTTGACATGCTACTTATTACCTTCACAGATTGGGTCATCATTGGTAATTAATACTCACCTGTTAATATTAATTACAGCTACAGAGTATAAATATAAAATGGTAACATGACCAGCTGTTTATTACCCCAGTTCTCCTCATAACAACAGCCAATCAGCTGCAGCAATGGAAACTCAGGTAGGCTCCAGTTGCAAGGTTCAAATGAGTTCACTATGGTGTTCATGTTTTTGTTAAGACCCCAGGCTCATCTGCACGTGAACCCAGTGGACTGCAGTCTGAATCCCCCTTTTTTCCTGCAATCCGCCATCCTCCTTTTGGAAACAAGGAAGGAATTTTCAAATACCCGGCCAGCGGAGCCGCTCAGTTATGTCAGTACCACCGCGTGAAGGCGATCCTCCAACACCATTAGTTGTTAATGAAATGAACTCTAGAGATTTCGTTATATCTCTTCTGCAGCTATTTATTCTGCACGCTACACCTGGGTCTGCTCTTGTTTGTTGTTGTAGCAGTGTTATGACGATACTAGTATGACAGGAATAGGTTACAACAGAATGTGAAGATGTAGTAGTCAAAATAAACCACTAAGAATGAGACGCTACGAACCCTTTGACACCTGTTTTGTAAGTAACATAGAAGGCTTCGTAGCTCCTCTTCCTTACCGATTTATTTGCCTAGTATCCCTACAAATACTCTTCTTACATCGTTTTAATATTGACGTAGTTGCATCAATAACATACTAAAGGATATTGACGTGTACTGTGCAGAAATGATCGCTGAGTGAAGATGAACTGGGCTGGGATAGTGATGATGATAATGAGAGACGTGTTAGGAAGCCTTACTAGCACAGAATAGTAATGATAGTGTTAGCATCCATTCCTAACCCAGGATAGTAATGATTGAGGTGTTAGGAAGCCTTCTAAGTTCAGAATAGTAATGACAAAGGTGTTAGGAAGCCTTCTTACTCCAGGATAGTGATGATAGTTGTGTTAGGAAGCCTTCTTAGTCCAGGATAGTGATGATAGAGGTGTTAGGAAACCTTCTTGGTCCAGGACAGTAATGATACAGGTGTTAGGAAGCCTTCTTTAACCCATGGGAATATTTACGTGCCTTTGTTTCCATTAAGTTTCTTCTGTGTAAAGTAAATTTTTTCTTACAGTAAACTGCTAATGAAAAAACACTGCAATATTGTATGGCTGGAATAACTGTAGGTATATTAATAAGCTTAAAGTACATCTGACTAATTACTTTTAAGTATACTGTACATACAAAAACTAAAGAACGACCGCATTGCCTTTATTTTGGAATGACTTTTTATATATATAACTAAAACGCTCCCCGATCCCTTTATTTTATTATAAAATAAATTATTATATATAAAATGTATTTGTTTATATAAAATTTTTATATACCGTATACTAAAATACGCCCGGATCACTATCTTTTTATATTAACTAAAACACGCCCGGATCCCCGTCATTTAGGGATATAAATAAAGGGCAGCCAAACACTCGTTCAGTTTAGAGACAGCAGTCGTCGGAGGAGGTGTGCTGCTTTATACTGGCACATTATCCTCTAATTTGTAGCTTGTTTTTGTAATATTCATAGTGTAATAAATCTCGTGGCTCTTGTTCGTCTTAGTAACGTGCAGTATATATAGATAACTGGTTAGTAATTTAACTTTCAAAATGAGTCAGATTGAGAAAATATCTCATGGAGGTTCGGTGAAGAAATCGAAAGGTACTGCAAAGTCTCGCCTTGCAAAATTATTGAAAATTAAATCCTTTAATTATACACCCACTCAAAATACGGCTGCTCATCAGCCGCAGCGGGCACGTGCCCCCCAAAGCCGCAGCGTGCACCCACCCACCCTCAGCTGCAACCGCGGCGGGCTTCTGACCCCTCACAGCCGCAGCCGTAGCCAGCACCCGGTCCCAAAAGGCCACAGTCGCAGCTGGCTGCTCCCCATCCACAGCCGCAGCCACAGCTTCAGCCTGGGCCTGCCCCCACGGCCCCAGCTGGTGATGGCAGGGACCAAACGGTCACATAATGAGGCCATGCTGGCCCCTCATAAGTCAGCTGCCGCCCCCACACCACTAAAAAGGTTAAATTGTCCTTTGACGAAGCCCTACTGGGCCTGGATAAGCCGGGCCTGCAGGGCACAGGTCGGGATTCCTCCATAATTACACCGATAATCCCGCGTATTAAATGCAGCCAACCTGCCCGGCCGTCACAACCGCGACTGACAAAACTGTTGGCTCACATCCCGCACCAAAAGAAGGAGACTAATGTTGATAGGCTAAGCAGAATAATTGGCCATAAATCTTCCAATGTTAAAATGGCACCCAAGTACCGACCGTCAGTTCCCAAATATGCGGTGCATCATGCCGTGTCAAACTGGGGTAAGAAGTCCCCATTGGCCACACTGGCGGCGGCCAGATCCCTCTCGGCTGCCCCTCTGGCTGGCCACAAGGCGGCCAGTGCCAGGGGTTAGGCCACAGCTACACACGTGCCCAGTGACCGGCACTGAGTGTGACCCCAGGCCAGGGAACTTGGCTAGAAGTATATATGGAGACTAGGGAAGTGGTCCATCGCTGGTAAAAATAAAACCCTAGTCTATGAAGTAATGCTTCAGTAATGCCCCAGCGGTGAGGTTTTATAACCGACAAAGACCTCTCACCCAACACTATTTCTAACTCATTGGTGTATATCATTTGTATCAGAGTAAGTGCAGGTACAGGGAATACACTTATGCATGAGAAACACTGATTAAACTTTCACACTTGTTTTCTTGAAACTAAGGTTTTCCTATATTATATACATTCTAATTCGCTCATTATTTGTGGATCATTTTGAATTCTTTTGGTGTCATTTGCATGCTCTTAAAAAAATGGACACATACGGTGGACTAGATATTAAAAAACAAATCAATCATACGAGACCCTTTGCCCGTCAGACAGGTGACTGGGTGCGTGACAGTGAGGGGAGGTGCGTCGGGCGGCAGCAGCGTACCACAATGACTGCACGGCTGACAACCCCCACGCTTATATCACTGCTGCCAGGTCCTCCTGTGACCTCAGACACAGTGTTACATAATACTATTGGCATCACTTTCTCTAGCATATTAACCTTCACACTCCTCGATCTAGAGGTTGGCTGCTTGCTAACAGAGTTGTTCATCTCCTTTCACCTTCTTCACCACAATCCTGTGGAACATGTCATATATCTTGCTCACAAATGGTCGCCACAGTCCCATTTAACATTCCCTCCTCCTTCCACCAGGATTCGCTTTTGGCTGCTGGCAAAAACAGGATAGCACTCATTGTAGAGGCCCATATCACGCCCTCCCACCTCCTTGATCACGACATCAGCAGTGATGAATTTTGAATTATGTCTTGCACTAGCTATGGCAAGTTACGGCAAGTGTCCCGGGTGATGACGGGATCACCTATGCCACACTATGACTTGCTGTTCAAGTTCCTGGAGGGCATTTTCCCAGAGAAGTGGACCAACAGCAAAATCGTCCCAGTCCCCAAGCCTAATTCCCTGACTTCCGTCCTATTTCACTCACTTCCTGTTCTGCAAAGTCCTCGAGAGAATTCTTTTTAGCTTCGTTCAGTGATCTTGTCCAGGATCAACTCTTTCCTCATCTCTCTGGTTTCCTCCCAGTTCGCAGCACACAACGTTGCATTGCAGAAGTACTCTTTTACTTCCCATCACCCTCTTGCACCGCCTTTATTAACCACAAGGCAGCCTTTGATGTCGCAAACCTGGATGTCATCCTTAATGAACTTGCCTACCTGGGTGTCTCTGGCCACCTGTTCTGCTGCCTTGAAAGCTACCTGTCACTTCACCACTCTCGGGTTTTGTTCTTTGGGCCCATCAGTGACAACCAGTTCTTCAGTCTAGGTACTCTCCAGGGTGGGTTTGTCAGCCCCTTCCTCTTTAACCTTCTCATGAACAGATTTCTCCTTCACAGTCCTCGTCGGAGAGTCCAACGAGATGGAGCCAGGGATGACCTAGACTTGCTCATTGGTGCTGAACGACCCACCAGCGTCACCATCCAGCATTATGACAAATACCGTGGGGTGAAACACACCTACGACAAGCACCCCACCCTCACCCATCGCTGTGATGTGTCTGTCGCCTCGGGTATTAGGCCCTGAGAGAAGTCACTCAACGACCGGCCACATGCCCTACAAAGTCTGTAACGCTCCCTTGGCTGACTTATTATCCCGTCACATCGTTTACTGCACCATTATTGCCCCCTTTACACACGTTGGCTTGTTGTTTTCTTCTTTGTGAACCGATTACGTCTTGATGTACAGGAAGACATGCTCACTCTCTATCCTTACTTCCATTTTGTATAGTGTCCTGACGCTCGCATCATCATCATCATCATCATCATCATCATTGATCATGATGATGATGATGATGATGATGAGTGATGATGATGAGTGATGATGATGAGTGATGATGATTGATGATGATATGATGATTGATGATATGATGATGACGATGATGATTGATGATGATGACTGATGATGATGATGATATGATGATGATGATGATATGATGATGATGATGATGATTGATGATGATGACTGATGATATGATGATGATGATGATGATGATGATTGATGATGATGATGACTGATGATGATGATGATGATGATGATATGATGATGATGATGATGATGATTGATGATGATGATTGATGATGATATGATGATATGATGATGATTGATGATGATGATGATATGATGATGATGATGATGATGATGATGATTGATGATGATGATGATGATGATATGATGATGATGATGACTGATGATGATGATGATTGATGATGATGATGATTGATGATGATGATGATGATGATGACGATATGATGATGATGATGATGATATGATGATGATGATGATATGATGATGATGATTGATGATGATGATGATTGATGATGATGATGATGATTGATGATGATGATATGATGATGATGATGATTGATGATGATGATGATGATATGATGATGATGATGATGATGATGATGATGATGATTGATGATGAATGATGATGATTTGATGATGATGATGATTTGATGATGATGATATGATGATGATGATGATGATGATGATGATGATTGATGATGATGATGATGATAATGATTGATGATGATATGATGATGATGGTGAGTATGATGATGATGATTGATAATGATGATGATGATGATGATGATGATGACGATGATGATGACGACGACGACGATGTGTGTGTGTGGGGGGGGGCGGGGCGAAACTCTTACTGCTTGTCATGGTGCTTGAAGCTCTCTCACATGACTTCAAAAACGGACTCTCATGGGAAATGTTGTATGCTGATAGCTTGATGCTGACTGCAGGGAGTGAAAGGAAGGCGGAGGAAAGATTTGGGAAGTGGAGAGACGGTATAGGGCACAAGGGTTGAAGAGTGAATGCGGATTTAATAAAAGTGATGATATCTAGGACTGGTGGCGGTACTGTCACAGCAGAGGGAAAGTGCCCATGTGCGGTTTGCCACAATGGTATGGAATGTAACTACATCTTGTGCAGTAGTTGTGAAAAGTGGGTGTATAGGAGATGTAGTGGTATTAGAGGTAAGCTGCAAGATAATGCTGATTTCACGTGTCCGAAGTGTCGGGGAGAACATGTAAATTGTCATGCATGAAATGACTGATTTTGCTTTGAGTCTCTTGAGTGTGTGTACGAGTTTTGTTATTTGCGGAACATGTTATGTGTTGGAGGCACGGCTGGAGCTATCTCTGTGGCTAGTGTATGGAGTAGTTGAAGGAAGGAAGATCAGGGAGCTGTTGCTTCTTTTTACATTGAGAGGGCTCTCCCTCCTTTTGAAAGGGTCCTTTGTATGCAGCATGTGTTAGGAATATATTGCGGTATGGTACAGTGGTAGCGCGCTGGACTTGTGATCGGGGGAATGCAAGTTCGAGCCTCGCCCGGGCTGCCGTGCCGGAAGGGGTAGCTCCCTCCCGTAACCCTAGCGGGGCTACATAGTCCAATACAGGGCTTAGCTCGGGGGAACTCCATTTCTCCCATTTTTGCGGTATGGTAGTGAGACCTGGGCAGTAAAGGAAGAGGATATTCGAAGACTCAAACGTACAGAAATGACAATGATTATAAGATGTAGTGCGTCCTTGAATGCGAGGCCAGGACGCTGTTACACGGGATTCACTGGATATAGTAACTATGCTGCAACGGACGCAGTTACAAGGGATTGGTTATAGTAACTATGCTGCAACGGACGCAGTTACAAGGGATTGGTTATAGTAACTATGCTGCAACGGACGCAGTTACAAGGGATTGGTTATAGTAACTATGCTGCAACGGACGCAGTTGCAAGGGATTGGTTATAGTAACTATGCTGCAACGGACGCAGTTACAAGGGATTGGTTATAGTAACTATGCTGCAACGGACGCAGTTACAAGGGATTGGTTATAGTAACTATGCTGCAACGGACGCAGTTGCAAGGGATTGGTTATAGTAACTATGCTGCAACGGACGCAGTTGCAAGGAAAATACTGGTTATAGTATCTACGCTACAAAGGACGCAGTTTCAACCAAGCATTCTACAAACTGCTCCCTCTTATGTGTCGCCAATGACCCGTATTCTAGGTGGCATAGGTTTCGTGACACCTCCGCCCGAGCGATTTGATCTGCATAATAAATTTTAAAATGGGTCTGTACGCTACTTATATAGTTTTAATATCGATGTAATTTACACTAAAAACGTGAAGGAGCATACCATGGTGCAATATATAAAATCACACTCTTAGGAAGATAAGTTACGAAAGCTGAGAACAAGAACCACTGCAACTGACACACACACACACACACACACACACACACACACACACACACACACACACATACCAGTCACGGTTTCACGGTCCGCATCACTGCTCTAGATGATAAATTGAATGGCTGCCAGGCTACAGAGCGAAATTATAACACGTTTTACTGCATTATATTATACAGTAACTTAATTTTTTTGATAAAGAATGTAGATAAATTGTAAATGTAGAACACGTCTTTGCTTCACAATTTAATCTGAGAATGACCCGCTGAGACTATTTGTGTATATTCTGTATAGAGAAAGAAAATTTAAGATATAATACATACAATTCACTTCAGTGTTGCATGTTTACCTCTCTCTCTCTCCGGTCTGGCTAGTCAGGGAGGTGAGTACTGTGATGACGCTGAAGGGTGTGAGGTAAAGGGGGGAGGGGAGGAATGGGGCTGGGGGTGAACGGGGAGTGACGGATGTGGGTAGGGAAAGAGGGAACGGAGGGGGGAGGGTTCTGGAGTGGGAAGGGGACTGGAGGTGGTAGGGGATAGTGTGTGGGAGTGAAGGTGGAAAAGGATGTCGAGGAGGAAAGGTAGAAGTGGAGATGGAGAAGCAGAGGGAGAGGGGAGTGGAGATATATACGAAATGCAGGAGATAAGAGGAGGAGTGAAAGAAACGGGAAGAGGAGGAAGTAAAAGAGGAGTATAAAACAGAATAAGCTGAGAACAGAGAGGAGAAAACGTGAAATGGAGAAGGCGCAAATAAAATAAAGAAAGGTAAAGCAAGAACTGAACTAAAACAGAAAAGAAAAGGGCAGACAGGAGAAAAGACAAAAGAAGGAAAAAGGGGGACTATGCAGGCGAAATAACAGGATAAGGACAAAATAAAGAGCTGAGTATGATGAAGATGGTGCGAATATAAGGAAGAATACAAAAAATCAGGAACTGAGTGGAAAGAGCAGACAACGGAGCAGGAGAGACGAAAAGCAAAGAAAAGAGGAGGGGGGAGGAAAGGAGAGATGCGAAGAGGAGAGAGAAAAGAGAAGAAAAGAAGAAAAGGGAGAAGAACAGAGAAAATGACAGGAGGGTATAGGTGATTTGTGGCGTAAAAGTTGGAGGGGATGCAGGTGGAAGGAAAGATAGAGGGAGTGGAAGTTGTAGGTGGGAGGGTGGACTGGGGGTAAGGGGGGGTCATTTCCGTCCCCCTCCCTCACCTTCACCTCACGCGGTATTCCTTATCGATTACGAATAACAAAGAAACCTGCAAGTGAGGGCAGGGGAAAGGGGAAGAGGAGAAAGTATGAAACGGATGAGGAAGTGAAACGCGAGTGGGCAGTATGAGAGACGGAATACGGGAATAAAAGAGAGAGCAAGTAAGAGGAGAAGGATAAAGGGAAGGAAAAAGTAAAAAGGATGAAAGAAGAGGAAATGAGCGGAATGATGTGAGAAGTACGGAGTTGGGGAATTAAGAGACGGCGAAGGTGGGGGGAACGGAAAAGGTGAGTAAGAAGAGAAGAAGTAACGAGAAAAAAATACGATATGAAGTGGGAGAAGGATTAAGAGAGAGAATGTGAGGAAATAGAAGAGAAGAGGATGAGGAAATAAGAAACTAAAAGAGGAAGTAGGAAGAGAGGAAGTAACAGAGGAAGAGAGTAAGGAAATGAGAAGTAAGAGAGATATGAAGTAAGGATACAAGAATTGAGGAAGAAGATGGAATTACAGAGGAAAGGAATAAGGAATTATGAAGAGAGAGAGAGAGAGAGAGAGAGAGAGAGAGAGAGAAACACATAAGCAAATGAACGTTAAGAACAAAGTTTCACAAGGAATGAAGGCCATGGAGGAAAAACGTAAACCGTAAAGAAAAAGAGACCAAGAACAATAAAATAATGAGGAAAGGATGGATGAAGAAGATAAATAATGAAAGAAATATGGCGGGGTAAGCTGAGGCCAAAAACAAACAAACAAAAGAACTATAAATGCAGAGCGTGAAAATATAAACGATAATAATAATGGCGATTACAAATTGAGGGAAAAAATTAACCTTAAAAAGATGTGAAAAGGGTAAATAGACTGAAAATGAAGACAACGAGAGCTAGAAAAAGAAAAAAATATTTATAAGAGAATAAAATTCAGTATAACGAGGGAGAAGCAAGAGAAGAAATGAGAAGAAAAAGGAAATTTTTGAACTATGTAAGAAAAAATTGTTGGTCTGGAAAAAGAGAAAACAAGAATCTATAATACATATACCTACTTCTATAACCCTTAGCTTGTGTTTGTCTGTCTCTCTCTCTCTGTTGTGTAGCTCTAACCAGAGCGTCATACAAAAACGTTAAGAGTTTTTACGAAATCCGAAAAGTACAAATTTTTATAAAGCCATTTTGTAGTGAGCTTTAAGTCAATATAAGAAAGCCAGAAACCACCCCAATTCAACTTCTATCTATCTATCGATTACCAGACGCCTTAATCCCGTAAGGGGTGGCCACAAACAAATCGCCTCCATGTCGCCCTGTCCCCCGCCCAGCTCACACACCCCTTTCTCATATACCTCTCCACTCCATCCCTCCATCTCATCCTTGACCTCCCCCTCCCTCTCTCCCCTTCCACCTCACTCACATACACTCTCCTCGTCAGTCTCTCGCTCTCCATCCTCTCCACATGTCCAAACCACCTCAGTGTGTTTCTCCTAACGCTTCCTATCACATCCACATCCACACCACAACCATCCAACACGTGTTCCCTGCGTGACAACTAGTGGGTTGGCAGAAGGTTAGTGTCCCTCCCCGGAAAACAACTAACTAAAAATACGAACAAAAATTCCACTTCTACATTTAAAAAAAAAAAAAAAAAAAAAAAAAAAAAAAAAAAAATCTTTTCAGCTGACGGATGATAAAGGTTCAACGCTCCTGACAGTCGTGATAAATGGACCCACAACAAAGCTGGGCAGAAGTATTCAGAACGGATCTTTTTCGGATATTTAGATCATTTAGGGATTTCTTAAAGCCAAGAGAAACCAAAGACATTTTGTGTGTGTGTGTGTGTGTAGACTGACAGACAGATAAAGATATAGATAGACAGATGTAGACATACAGAATATATAAACTTCATATAAGAAGGTAGACAAGATGAGAAAAATATGAAAGAAAAGAAAAAGAAAGCAAAAAGGGGTAAAAATTGAGAATCACTACAGAAAAAGAAAGAAGGGGTGGAAAGATACACACATCAGGAAAGAAATAAACAGTACGAAAGAGAGAGAGAGAGAGAGAGAGAGAGAGAGAGAAGACAATGTAGATGAAAAAGAAAAAAGCGATAAAAGTGAGGAAATTAAGTAACGAGGAAAAGACAAGAACAAAATAAGCAATATAAAATTAATGGTGAATTAATAAGGAAAGTTTTATATATATATATATATATATATATATATATATATATATATATATATATATATATGACATCGAGATGACATGAGACAGAAAAAAAAGAGGTGAGAACAAGATACGAAGCAGAAGAAAAAAAAAGACAAAGAGAGGGAAGAAAACCTAATGGGGAGTTATCCCTCTCAGACTTGTATGATTTCCTCTCCACTGAATAAAATCTGTCGCCGGCTGGCACAGAATGTCAGAGTTGTTCTCACCATGATCTACTGATATTAGTATTAGTGAACAGGAAAGAACAGACTGGGAATCTATGAGAGAAAGATCAGCAGGAATAACACAGAAAAATATACTGATGGGGTAAGAGGAAACAAGAATAATCTATCTATCTATCTATCTATTGCCAGACGCCAAAATCCCGTAAGGTTATTGGAAATATATTGCCTTCACATGGGCTGGACAACTTATTCTGTTCCAGCTGACGATGGTCAATTTTATTCCTCTGATTACACTCGTACCTTTAACCTTCTCATGATCAGGGCAACTCTAGTTACTAAGATAACGCTAGAGAAATACATATTGCTTACAGTGATTCATTGAAACCTGGGAGAGCTAACAAAATTACCGAAGGCAAATTAAACCTGAAGAGAAGTAATGCAAATTATGGAGAAAAAGAAGTAAAAGCATGATAAGAATATACTGGAGACTGACAGGAAAAGAAATGTATGTAGAAACAGGGGGACAGGAAGAAATAATGTAAGCGCTTTATGTGACAAAAAAAAGATCTTGAATTAAATGTAAAGTGAAGAAAAAACAGAATAAGGATTAACGGATATTAAATAAAGGAAAAAACACCCAGCATTGTAGATAAACGAAATGTACAAGAAAAATGTTCGGCGGGTAAAACAAAGAGAAAATGGATGAAACGAAGAGGATATTCCAGAAAGCCGGAAGAAAGAGAGACGAATGGGAGGAGACCGTGATGGAAAAAACGCGAGTATCGGGGAGCCAGCTGGGGTGGGGAAGTAAGGAATATTTTCGTGAACCATCTCTCTCTCTTACCTATTTATTTTGTATGTTGCACCTCAGTATTCATATTTATATGCCGTATTTATGCCATATATTTTACGGGAACAATTTATATTTGTGGACAAGACGGTAGCTCCAGGTTTAGTTCAATAACTGTGACACTTCCGCACAATAATCTAGCATATTTGTGGAGCCCTGTATATCACGTTTCTGGATTTTGAAAGTCATTGCTCGGTGTTCCTTCAATTACCGTAATGATGTTTATTGATAATTATGTCAGCAACTGTATAAGCTGTTATTAATTACTCTATGGTGAGACCAAGTCCAATATTCTACTTCAGCTAACGCCAGGTTTATTTAGCTGAGAGTGAGGCATACAACCCTGAGGGGTAATAACCGTATCCTTAACCCTCTCAAGGTCGGAAAAACTATACTGTTCTAAGCCAACAAACGCCAGGTAGTTATTTCAGCTGACAGTAAGAACAGCAGACATGAAGCGATCACAAACTAGAAATTATGTTTGATTTTTTGTTTTAATTTTTCTATTTTCTTAGGTACATTTTTTTCTTCACAGAAACACTGGCTTCTCGGTGTCAATGGGCTGATGATGACCTCCTTCAGCCCCATGAATCTGGAGGCGTATTTCATTACTGCATTGTTCTTACTGTGTCCAGCATATTTTGCTAAGCTTATGGGAGATTTCAAACTGTAGGGGCTGGAGTTAGACTTCATTAACCACTTCAGTGCTTGATGATTGCTTCTAATGCTGAAAAAAGTGCTAGAAGTGTGACTGAAATTAAAATACAAGGCATGGGATTCAAGGGGTTAACTTCATTCATTGTTTAAAGCCGCCCTAAAGCTGAAAGAAGCCCCGTCAGGTGACTCTCTCTCTCTCTCTCTCTCTTTATGTACGTATGCATGTATTTATAACCTTACTGTAGTTTATGTGTTAAGTCGTAATATAATTTGTTGATTCCATGATCCAATGACGAATTTTTTCTGTGTGCTCTTTTTCCCGGATGGTTTTTGTCAGCCTAGGATACATTTTTCGCACTGTAGAGGTTAAATATTGCCTTTCCTTACCCTGTCACTGCAATAAGGTTCCGCCAAGTTGAATTAAAGCATATGATAAAAGTATGATTGGAGTAAATAATCTTCGGCTTCCAGGGGTCAAGGAAGAATTGCTTAGGGAGCTTCCTATGCCCGGATAATAAAGCCTCCATCATCTCTTTAGATCCAGTAATGTCTTACGATTTTATTTGGGAATCTCATAACTATCTGAATCAAACTAAATCAGAATTTTCGGCCAGGAAATATCACAAAAGACCTTCATACATCCCTTCAGCACGAGTGGTCATTTCTAAGTTTCATAAAATCAGAAAGCGAGAGGAAGAATCAATTAAATAATACGTCACCGGGCAGAAGGGGTAAAAGGGTTTGATAAGGTAACGTGTACTATTACTTTGTTCTTGTTACTTTCCGACACTTTTATTCAACGAAGGAAACCACTATCGTACTAAGTGCAATAATGAAGGCTTTATTTAAACGGCTCATTTCGAAAGTTTTTCGTAAACTTATTAAAATCATCCGTGGGAAACAAGAATACACTATAAAATATATCATCAGTGTCACCACGTGAATGCGTCCCTCTCCAGCATCAGTCATGGGGTTGAAAGGGTTATATTCCTTCCTGCCTCCAAGTAAGTTCTTTAATATCATTTTTTGTAAGTTAAAACAGTTATATCCATTTTTCACACATTTGCAGTGAGTGAGACACAAGTACATATTAAACGAATAATCATCCCATGGTCGCATCCTCTCTCGTTTTATATTGCAGAAAACACCAAGGGATTATATTAAGGTTAGTGAGTAATAAGCGTCTGATATGGTAATACTGGCACCATTAACCCTCTCATGCTCGGGACATCTTAAATATTGTATTCAGGCGAACCCCAGAGGAATATATTCAGCTGAGAGTAAGTTACAACAGCCTGAGAATAAAGTTCCTTGTCCACGAGTCTCAGAAACAGACATAATTAATCTTTCCTCTCTTTACCGAAGATGTTGATAACACGCCGTAAATGTACAGCCATGAGCAAAGGCTTACAGTGATTACTCTGTCACCATTATGTCCTGCCTTCCATATCATCTTCCTCTTGAAGCGACCGTCCTTCCTTCTTTTAGTCATTTGTGTATTTCATATTACTGTTACATATAAAAAGTTCATATAACAACTGCGACAGTCCTTCCTTCTTTTAGTCATTTGTGTATTTCATATTACTGGTACATATAAAAAGTTCATATAACAACTGCGACAGTCCTTCCTTCTTTTAGTCATTTGTGTATTTCATATTACTGTTACATATAAAAAGTTCATATAACAACTTCCATTTCTCAGCTGAACGAAGAGTGAACATCGCGTCGCTACGCTTGCTCACTGTCTCGTAATCACTTCTTTACTTCCTTCTCTAAAATAGAGTACTGATTGGTAGATGTTCTTCTCCACTTTATATTGCATTATATGTCGTATGCTTAATGTTATTTAGGATCTGTATTAATCATTTTAGGCACCTGTGAAGAGAGGAAAATAAAGCAAGAGATGTAAAACAAGGAAGAAAGATGGAGGAAGAGGGGAGACATGTGACTATATTAACAAAAGGGAGAGAGAAGTGCATCAGGTGGGCATCATCATGAAAGGTAAAAGTTGGTGCATGAACTGTGAGGGGAAAGGGAGTAAGGCAGGGGAATGAAACAGGGAAATGAGAGCCGGAGCAACAAGAAGAAGGGGAAGGCAGGACTGAAAGAGGTAAAACTGACTGCCAACTGTGAGTGGAATATACTTGACCTCATTTTGCCAAGAGTTCAAATCTTTGTATAAATAGAAATCCATTTTATAAATGAATAAAACTTCAAGAATAAGTTACAGTATTGCTGCAGTACCAGTGAAAACGTTTATGCAAAAGTTTAATTACTACATCCCTTGATTAACTACAACAGGGAACATTTATATTCATCAGTAAATAATATAAAACGGAAGGAATACAAAGCATTATCTCTCCTGCAGTATGCCGAAAAAAAAAAAAAAAAACGTTAAATAAGCCTACATACTGACGTGATCACTTCACCCTTTTATTCCACGTAACGCTTTCACTCCAATGACGTTCTGTTCATTTACTTCTTGCCGTCATGAAAAGACCACCTACATCTCGGGAAGGACCTCTAGCAGCGTAGGAGTTATTCAAGGCTATACCTGACCATTGAAATTTGAACAGTATCTCCTAGTCAGAATAACCTCGTCTGTAGGTAAGAAGAAACTAAATTAATACGGCATGGGATTGAAGGGATTAGCAGAGCAATCTAGTCCTGAAGGTTGTAATGACAATTATATATCTAAATCATACTGTTTTGAAAATGACGTATAAGTTAACAAAAAATACGCAGACAAATATATAGCGCAAGAGATGTAAAAAACGTCATCGTACTGAAGGCATAAAAATATGGCAAATGTGGGAAGGGTACAAGCGAGAATACATTAGTTACCAAAGCCAAACATTAACTTGACAGTATACTCGAAGAAGCGTATGGGTTGTATTTTAAGGGTAAGTATGAACACCATTAATTATTATCCCAAGGCATGGCAATACAAAATTCATGATTATATAAGCAGGCTTCTTGCTTTGTCCGAACCAGCAGTATCACAAAGCACTACACAGCGTCAGGATTCAGAGTACACCTCCCTTCAGGTGAGTAGCAGTTAAGATTTTTTTTTTTTTTTTTTTTTTTTTTTTTTGACCTTGTTCGATTATAAAACAAATTTAATTATTTTTATACGTCTGCTAAGATTTTTCAGTGCACACACACACACACACACACACACACACACACACACACACACACACACACACAGAAGAAGAAGAAGAAGAAAAAGAAAAAGGGATCAGCAACTCAAAACTTTATATTGGTCCCCAGTCTCTTGGTGTCGCAGTGTCAAGTTTTTTTTTTTTCTCTCTCTCTCCCTCTCTCTCTCTCTCTCTCTCTGGCACCTTGGAACCGTATACCTGAGTATCCTCTAGCAGCTAACTATCCAGTATAGAAGCTGTACTGTAGACTTTAACGTACTAGTCAGTAATGTTTATTGAGATCCTTAACCTCTTGGCTGGGAAATACTAACTGTTCACTTCTTCCGAATAACCCCAGACAATAGTTATTCAGCTCAGAGAAATTCACTACAAAACTATGATGATTTGTGCTTTGGCCAATTACTCAGGGATTTTCAATTCAATTCAATTCAAACAGTTTATTAGCCATATATATATATAAATATATAGGTACATTTTTTTTCTTTAATACAAGATATATAAACATGGCTGGGACCGTTAAATGAAGCATTTTTTACAGTCCCCTAAGAAAATATAAATAAAATAACGACGCCTTGTAAATGTCCAGTACTTATATACAGACAAACTTTTGCATATATTGTACATTACATACATGATCAACATATAAATCGCAATAATTTATATTTACAATGAGCTTCAATTCCAAAATATATACATGAAATTCTATTAACGAACTAATACACATCAATATAGAAACACTTGTATATACACATACATACTCATATGAATGCCTAGTGGATGAATAATATATGAATGACTAATGAGTAATTAATATGTGCTAATTATATATTTCTTTGTATTTATTTTAAACGTGGCTTTGTTATTAATACATTTTAAGTGTTCAGGCAGATCATTCCATTTTAAACTTCCATAATACGTTACAAATCTTTTTTGAGATTCAGTAACTGGAAAAGGTGGTCTAATCTGATTTCTATTTCTGGTATTTATATTATGTATTTGATATGCTCTCTGCAGTTCAACAAAATTAATTATATACAGTTGTTCATGGAAATATTTTAAACATTCAAGTACATAAATATCGCTAATTTTAAGAATTTTGTAGTTTTTAAATATTTGTTCAGTGTGTTCATAATAGTTAACCTTTGCTATAGCTCTTATTATCCTTTTCTGAAGCAGCTGTAGTGGTTTTAAATTAGTCATGTGTGCCATACCCCAAACAACATTACAATAATGTAAATGAGGATAAATTAATGTGTAGTATAGTGTGAGGAGTGTGTCAGTGGTTAATAAATGTTTTACTTTATGTAGTATGCCCGATAATCTAGAGACTTTATTGTGTATATATGCTATGTGGTATTTCCAATTAATATTTTGGTCTATCAAAACTCCTAAGTACTTAACTGAATTCGAACTTTGTATTGTTTCCCTGCATAATTTGATCGTAACATTTCTTTCCAAGATTTTATTGCCCGCAAATACTAGATACTTTGTTTTTTCAATATTTATAGATAGTTCGTTTGCTGTTAGCCAAGTTGTAACATAATTTAATTCAAGATTTAATGTCCTTGATAATAAGAGTATATCATATGCTGAATAAGTGATATTTGTATCATCAGCAAAGATAATAAATTTTAATAAGTCTGATGACTTAACAATATCATTTATGTATATCAAAAATAGTAAAGGACCTAATATTGATCCTTGGGGAACTCCAGTTTTGATTTCTACATCTCCGAACAATATTTTATTTACTGAAGTATACTGCTTTCTATTGCATAAATAGGTCTGACACCATTTAAGACATGTATTTCTTATACCATAATGCTGCAGTTTCATAATTAAGATTTCATGATTTAATGTATCAAAAGCTTTTCTTAAATCCAAAAATACTGTTATTACATACTTGCCCCGCCCTAATTCCTGCAGCACATGGGTCATTAATTTTGTAATTGCTAATTTAGGAGAAAGATTCTTCCTAAATCCAAACTGAGATTCAGTTAGGATTTTATTAGTTGTAAGAAAATAATTCAGTCTATCGTACATAGCTCGTTCATAGATTTTACTTAAAACGGGAAGTATTGAAATCGGTCGATAGTTGGAAACGTCATCCATTTTTCCCCCTTTGTGAATAGGTATGAGTTTAGCCACTTTTAACCTCTCTGGAAAAATGCCTGATCGAAAAGACAGATTAATTAATTTTGAGATAATGGGAGCCAGGATTGTTACGGTTAATCTTATTACCGTAACGTGAATACCATCATATCCAGGTGCTAAATCTTTTATAGATTTTATTATAGAAATAATTTCTTCCTCTGATGTATCCAGCAGTATAAAGTCTTGGTACGTGTTTGACATATAACACATGGGAGATAAATTACAGGTTGGAAGCTTACTAGATAACTGAAGACCGATATCTGAGAAGTAGTTATTAATGTAATCACTTATAGTTTGTGGATCACTAGTATCACAGTTGTTGATGTTCATACGTTCTATGTTTTGGTTGCTTTTATCTTGAGAGTTGATCACTTCATTGATTAATTTCCACGTTCCTTTAGAATTACCTGCAGTGTCTTTAAATTTAGTATTATAATAACGCTTCTTGGCTGTTTCCAACATGTAGTTAACCCTGTTTCTGTATTCCCTATAACGAGCTCCAAATGTCAAAGGGCGTTTTATATATTTCTTGTATAATTTATGTCTCTCCTTAATATGCCCAAGTAGCTCGGATGTGACCCATGGTTTGTTGACTTCTTTTGCTTTAATTTTTATTGTTTTAAGGGGAATATTTTCTTCTACTACATTTGTTATGGCATCTGAAACTATATTGTATGCAGTGTTTGGATTATTATCCATGTGTATGTTATTGAACTCCTCTTTCATAGCCTGGCATAAAAGCTCTTGATTGACGTTTTTATAATCTCTATATGAAAATATTAATGGTTCTTTTTCAATCTTACTTTTACAATGAATAATTGGAGCAAAATGATCAGTCACATCGGTCAACAAAATACCGGATCCTGATATATAATCGAGGCTGTTAGTTCATATATGATCAATGATCGTGGCACTCTTCTTATTTACTCGTGTTGGTTTATTGATGCATGGATAATATCCAAAACTGGCTAGTAAATCTATGAAGATTCTAACATTTGTTTGTGAATTATTAAGTAAATTGATATTAAAATCTCCTAACAAAATACATTTTTTACCAGTTGCAGCTATGTCCCTAAGAATTTTTTCTAATAATTCTATAAATGACAGGATGCTTGCATTTGGTCTCCTATACAGAACACCACAAATTATGCGTTTACTTAGGTAAGAGGCTTCAATAAATAATGTTTCAATAGTATCACTCATCATACATAAACTATCACAAACATGGCAAGAAATAATATTTTTCACATACAGACAAACCCCCCCTCCATAATGATTCCTATTATTAGTATATAATTTATATCCTTTCAGTTTATATAAATCCTCAGTATCTTTGGAAAGTCGTGTTTCACAATAAGCCATTATATCAATATTATGACAATTTGCAGAGATACCAGAATATAATAAAAACTTTTCTAAATTAGTGGGAATACTGTTTATGATGTAGAGTAACAATATGGGACAAGAAGTTTTACTGTTTAACAATTGATCAAACTCTTCTTGATTATAATATTTAGAAACAGGCAATGAAATATTTAAACCACTTAATTCATCAGATTTCCTTAAATCATTTGAATCATAATTTACACTAAAATGATAATGTAAAGTATTAAATTCATCGTATGTTAACACTGATGAACTCTCATGCAGCAGCTCAAGAATTTCATCATCATCCAAGTGAGGAAAAAAAGCCATTATAAATGACAACTGTACATTATTTGAGTACTATACAATTTTTCATATCCATACAAGTACTTACAGGGCACCTCTTATCTTTTTCGATCTTGTACTTCGGACCATTGCGTTGTCTCTGAGCTCCTCATCTGCCCGGTCGGCTAAATGACTTGGAGGGCGCTGCACTGACGTAGCCTCAGCAGTAGCTGCACTCGCAGCTGAGCGGCTCCCATCTAGCTGAACAGCAGCCCCCAAGCAGTCAGCACCGGCCGGGGCAGCATCAGCCACAGCACTCAAATCAGCCCGATGTTCCTCTGTGGTCTTCGTGTCGAATCCCTGCGACAGTGATATCCTTTCCTTCCTCTCTCGAATGATTAACTTAGTATGACTGAAGTAGGCAATTTTCCCTTCAGCTCTTGCCTTCTTTAGCTCCGGTAATTGGGCTCTTCTTGCTTGTACAGACGATTCACACAGGTCCTCACTAATATAAATGTTTGTGTTTTTAAGTTTGGCAGAGTTTCGTAGGGCAAGCTGACGATCTTCAAAGTTATTGAAGCAAGCCACCACAGTACGGGGACAAGTGACTCCCGAATTGGCAATATGGCCCACTCTGTGAGCCCGATCAAGCTGAACTGGGCCCAATTCCAGCTTATCTCGAAGCAGTCGCTGAATCTTGGCCTGAGTTTGTTCCCACGTCTCGTTTGGGTTTTCCTCGAGTCCGTCAAATCGAAGATTGTTCCCTCTCGAGTAGTCTTCCTGGTAATCCATCCGTTCGTTTAGCTTGTTTATCTTCTCTTCAAAGGTAGATTTGTTGTTTATTTCCTTCTTCAGTGTAGCCAATTCTTCTTTGAGAGTCTTATTATCATGCTTCAAGTTGTCCACTTCCTTCTGTGTGAATTCCAATGACTGAGTCAACTCAGTGTTTCGTAGCTCGAGTTGCCTCATTCTGTTAGTCATGTCATACAGAATTAACTCCATTGCATCCTTATATGCTTTCTGTTGCATTTCTAGCATGATCTTGATGTCCTCTGCCGTCAACATTTTCTTTGTTACAAAGTTGTTAGTTGCCTACTTGCAGAAGTTTGTCTTCTCTAGCAGCAGGCCAGGCACGGAGCAAAATCAGCACGTCCTCTCGATAAGGCGGCCAGAACACATTGCATCAAACGACCGTAGTCATCTGGGAGAATCATACTTCATTCCACCTAAGACCAAATTAATTAACTCAATTTGGTGAAATTTGCCACAGTTGGAGGGTTAAAGGGACTACTCACTTGATATTCATCTTCATCGCGGTTTAAAAAAGGTTGCTGATTTATACGAGAATGAAAAAAAAAGACTAATTTAACCCTCTCACTGTCTTGTCATATCTAATATTTTACTTCCGCTCCCTCATGATGATGTAATTCAGCCAAGCGTAAACATAAATCAGTGCAGGCTGGGAGGGTCCAAACTGTCACCATTAACCTAATCAGTATATTTTATTATTATGCCAGTCAACACCAGATGACTATATTCAGCTGAGTGAGTCATAGCAGGCTTATCTGTTCATACTTTCACCAGTACCCTTCTCATGGTCTTGTCATCTCTACCAGCTGTTATATTCCTGCTAAAGTCAGATGATTTTATTCAACTGAAGTTGAATCATAGGAACCTGATAGTGTTTTATTTATTCAAGAACCTGTTATTATCTGCTTATAGAATGACAGCAAAAACAATGAGAGGAATAAACGTGCTGCACAGTTCTCCCCCAAATGTGTGTGTGTGTGTGTGTGTGTGTGTGTGTGTGTGTGTGTGTGTGTGTGTGTGTGTGTGTGTGTGTGTGTGTGTGTGTGTGTGTGTGTTTGTGTGTGTGTGTGTTTGTGTGTGTGTGTGTGTGTGTGTGTGTGTGTGTGTGTGTGTGTGTGTGTGTTACGCAAACCCGTATCCCCAAGTAAAAAGTCGAAATCTGTCAAGTTGCATAACTTATCCCTTCCAAAGAATTCGAAACAAAAGTAAAAAAAAAAAAAAAAAAAAAATCGCTCATTTCGAGATACCTGGGCATTTTAAGAAACTGGCCGGAATTACATATAGTATGAACAGTAAAGACAGCTTAAGGAAGAGTGACATAGTTGTCCAGTTGCGTACATGATCTACCGTACTAAGAGTTGCTGCCAGCTCTTGCATTATTGAGCTGGATACAAAAAGGGTAAAAGAGTATAACTGTATGGGTGTTGTGTGCCCACCGTAATGAGACGGAACGCAAGTAGAGTTCAGATGAGCAGTGACCAGTATGGTAACAAAGGAACAAAGAGATGGAACACAACGACGGAGAGAGATGCTGCAGTGAGAGGAGGGAAGCTGATGAGACGAAACGCTTTTGACTCCTCTTTCTTTACAAGGGCTGAATGTGGTAAGTCAATCACACGTGAATGTTGTGCTCCACGAAGGAGATTAAACACCGATGCTTAAATTTTGTGACTGGGCAAAGTAATATATATATATACATATATATATATATATATATATATATATATATATATATATATATATATTCTCCGTATATAACTATTCTCCGTAGGAACAACAGTTTTGAAACTACCTTATACAGTAAGCCAACCTTCACTGGATTATGGGTGAAATTTTCCTCATTCCTCCCACTGAGCTATAAACGTAATCTAGTCAGCACTCTCACCCATAGAGCTTATGAGTTATGCTCGAATTATTTTCACCTTGATAAGGAACTTAATTTTCTTAAAGATTTGTTGTTTAAAAATGGTTTCCCCAAAAGATTCACCGAAACATACATTGGTAAGACCTTTAATAAATTCTTTACTGCTTCAAAGGTCCAAGTCATCACTGTTCCGAAAAACATTATATACTTTCCCATAACATACATCAGACCCTTTAGCTTCACACTGAGGAACAAACTTAAAAATCTTCTAGCTGAACACTTCCCACAAGTGTTACCTAGACTTGTGTTTAAAATCTAAAAAACAATACAGAGTTTTTTCAAGGTAAAAGACACCATTCCCTCACACTTACAAGCATCCGTTGTTTACCTCTTCACGTGTGCCAGCTGTAGGGCGGCATATACAGGGAAAACAAAAAGACACCTAAAGACACGAATTCATGAACACTTAGGTCGTTCAGTTCGAACAGGCCAGTTAATCACCAATCCACCACACTCAGCATTCGGGACCACTCACAACAACACGACCATCCTTTCTCACATTCCCATTTCACAGTTCTTGGTGGCAAAAGCAATGACACAGACCTTCCCATTATGGAAGTTTTGTACCAATATCGTTTTAACCCTTCGATTAGTGACATGGCTTCCTGTGAACTGTTTTGTTTTCCACACTTTTTTTTTTTTTTTTTTTTTTTTTTTTTTTATACAGTACTGCACTTACTATTTTACAGATACGTTTGGCTTTCTTACTCCTACCTCATTCATTTTAGTTTTTATTACTTACTGATTTACGAACACGGAAATTTAATGGACTTCGTTTTTGTACCTTCATGTTTTTAGTCTTGTTTTGATCGTTATAACATATATAATAATCTTAACTGTGTATTTTTCGATTGTAGATTTTGCTCTGAAGATGGAATAAGTAATTTCCGAAACGTTTGTGTTCTGCCTGGTGATCCTCTTCCTATTACGTCTGCGATTTCCACGCTCCAAGTCTATACCGAGAGAGAGAGAGAGAGAGAGAGAGAGAGAGAGAGAGAGAGAGAACATCTTAATTCCGTGAAGACAATTTTGTAATGGGCTTACAATTATTTTTCCTAGATAAATACCGATATAAAAGTTCATCATATATTCTGAATGATGTTGAAAACCCCAGTTATGTATTTGCTGAAAGTGTCGGGACTGCCGCACTGAAAGACACAGAAATTTATGGACGTATTAATTTCTTCGGATCAGTTTGAAATGAGATAAATCATAAATCATGCGTGACAAGGACCAATCCCGAAATTGTTGTTGTTGTTGTTTTCTGTGTGTGTGTGTGTGTGTGTGTGTGTGTGTGTGTGTGTGTGTGTGTGTGTGCTTTATCCTGTTTTTGGATCCATTCCACCTCAATGGAACTTCCTTTGGTCGAGTGAGTATTACATTCGTCCAAACCATCGTCCCAGCTAGGAATGCTCAGTGTGCGTACAATCATCACAATGACCTTACTTGTGTTTGCACATTTAATGACCTTAAGAGACGCACTGACAAACTCCACCACTCCAACATAAGATACTGCCACTACTCGTAAGCTGTGTGTGACTTTCGCACCTTGTCTATAGCACTACATAAGGTAGTTCACTTCTCCAATGATAGAAAGCAGTATAATTAGGCCTTATGGATCACATGCGCCTTATCGTAAAACACGATCTGCACGTGTTTTTAATAACAGCTCACCTACGTCTTGCGTGTGCACGTTTGTTGATGTAATTCATTCTTTACCCCCATCATCATTTATAATGACGGGAGTTGGGTTACTATATTGAGAAACAAAATAATCGGGGAGGGTAGTTAGGCTGAGTTCATACGGGAGTTAAATGCTAATTGCAACGCCAGAATTTTAATCAAGTACTGGGGCTACGACCTCCGCTAAAATAACATTCACTGTTCTAACATAAGGCTTACAGTCATATAAACAGTCCCCTCTCCCCGTCCATCACCAACTCAACGCTGCATGCGACATCATTAGCAAATTAAAGTTTAGACTACCACGTGTAAGGGTGTGTGGGGTGTCCTTTTGCGGTGCTGTTCCTTGATTTAACTTACTGGACTTACAGCCAGCTTCAATCTTAACATAAAAAGATGTTATTGTATCATGGAATCCTAGAATGTAAAAGTAGCCTGTCGTGCGAAGTCTTCAAGCCCTCATTACACCTGGATGAGCATGATATCAATATAAGAAGCCCATGATATTGGACTGCAAAAATCCCTTAACCCAGGGACAGAAATCTGGGGGTCCCCGAGATAGGACTTGGCTGTCATTATTTTATGATGAATCAGTTGACATTAATATGTGCAACATTTTCATAAAACGAATAAAGCATATTATGAACCCATTTACAATAATGAAAAGTACTCATTAATCAACATGCTTTATAGATCAAGATACACAGTATAATAACAGGAATGTGGATACAATGAACTGTAGGTAAATAAGACTGTCTAAAGCTGTAAATATGCCTTCTTCAATCGTCCTTGAGAATGAGGATTTTGAGGACCAAAAAAAAAAAAAAAAAAAAAAAAAAATCACTGACACCAGAGACAGCATCCAGAGTGTGAACAACCGAGCCGGATAACCGGTCAAAAGGTCGAACGGTTTTCACTGCTTGGTTACCTTGACCTTCGACCCATTGTTCTTAAAATCGAAACACTTCATCCTCCCCTCACCCAAAGTCCTTACACCAAATTTAGTCAAAAGTGGACGACGAAATGGCCTTGTATTGTGACTTTGACCTTTGACTTATTGTTCTCTAAATCAGACCACTTATTCCACGGTTAACCCTCAATCCTTCCACCAAGATTGGTCCGAAATGGATCAAAACTTTTTAGGTTATATCCTCTCTCTCTCTCTCTCTCTCTCTCTCTCTCTCTCTCTCTCTCTCTCTCACACACACACACACACACACACACACACAATCTGTTGTTGTAACTGTTTATCCCCGGTCTGTCTGGACGAGCAGACCCGTCGACCACAGGTAAGCAACTGTCCCTATGGGTTTATCCCACAGGTTCCCACCACTGGTGATAGTGTGCCTCCGAGCTGTAAAATACAAACTCATTGTCTTCCAGGAATGGGGTTCCTCAGCAAGGTAAAGGGATAATATTAGTCCTATTTTGAGTAAATTAATCGTTAACATTTAAGTATCACCAGTTATGTAGCAACTGAGGAATCGCAAAGAATGTTGTTCACTGAGGATACGTATTTAGCTTGAATGTCCTAATGAATTAATATACCCTGCCATATTAAGTTTATGAAATAGCTGGCTATAGTAATTCCACGACGACTGAACACAAACTAGTAAAAAAAATGACGGTGAAGACAGTTTGGTACAAGCACGTACACTTGAAAATAACAGTGGGGGATACCAGGTGTTGGGGCGAGTCCACTGTGCAATTACGGTGGGGGATACCAGGTGTTGGGGCGAGTCCACTGTGCAATTACGGTGGGGGATACCAGGTGTTGGGGCGAGTCCACTGTGCAATTACGGTGGGGGATACCAGGTGTTGGGGCGAGTCCACTGTGCAATTACGGTGGGGGATACCAGGTGTTGGGGCGAGTCCACTGTGCAATTACGGTGGGGGATACCAGGTGTTGGGGCGAGTCCACTGTGCAATTACGGTGGGGGATACCAGGTGTTGGGGCGAGTCCGCTGTGCAATTACGGTGGGGGATACCAGGTGTTGGGGCGAGTCCACTGTGCAATTACGGTGGGGGATACCAGGTGTTGGGGCGAGTCCACTGTGCAATTACGGTGGGGGATACCAGGTGTTGGGGCGAGTCCACTGTGCAATTACGGTGGGGGATACCAGGTGTTGGGGCGAGTCCACTGTGCAATTACGGTGGGGGATACCAGGTGTTGGGGCGAGTCCACTGTGCAATTACGGTGGGGGATACCAGGTGTTGGGGCGAGTCCACTGTGCAATTACGGTGGGGAATACCAGGTGTTGGGGCGAGTCCACTGTGCAATTACGGTGGGGGATACCAGGTGTTGGGGCGAGTCCACTGTGCAATTACGGTGGGGGATACCAGGTGTTGGGGCGAGTCCACTGTGCAATTACAGTGGGGGATACCAGGTGTTGGGGCGAGTCCACTGTGCAATTACGGTGGGGGATACCAGGTGTTGGGGCGAGTCCACTGTGCAATTACGGTGGGGGATACCAGGTGTTGGGGCGAGTCCACTGTGCAATAACGGTTGGGAATACCAGGTGTTGGGCCGAGTCCACTGTGCAATAACGCTTGGAGTACCAGGTGTTAGTGGTGTGTACAATTGTACATATCGTACTACAACAACTTTGCGAATGTCCATGAGAAACGGTCAGTAAGTTTCATAGCGGCAGGGAAGTGAAATCATGAGCAGATGGTTTTAATATACAGAATAATGATATTGTGAAGCTAGTCAGAATTTGGAATTAACATCATATGTGTGTGTGTGTGTGTGTGTGTGAGAGAGAGAGAGAGAGAGAGAGAGAGAGAGAGAGAGAGAGTCTAATGAATTTATACCGTGCAAAAAGAAAGAGGCTGGAGGAACACAACGAAAGAAAAGGAACTGATGAAACAAGGACGGTGACTCCACGCTGTTTATCCCTTCACTACCAGAACGTCTAATATTTTTCTTTCATTGTTATCTCCAGACAAAAATATTTAATTTAGGAGGTAATTTTCGAGTTGGAGGGGTCAGATGCAGCCTTCACTGACCCCTTCCCTACTAAATATCTTTTGTAAGGGGCATCTAATCGCTGGGAGGTAGCCTGACAGACATTAAAAAGTACTAGATGGGGAGCTTCAAGTGAGAGACAGACTGATAGAGCTGCTCCTAGAGATGCTCTCACAGCAAAAAATAAATAAATAAATAAATAAATAAATAAAATATAATAATAATAATAATAATAAAATAATCACAATGCTCCATGAGTCAACCATTTCAGTCTGAGGACGCATATCTATCTTTTCTTTCCATATCACAAGACTTTAATCAGCTTATAGAATGGCTTATGAAGGTGAAGGGGTTATTAATAATACATCTATGCTTCAAAGTTCGTAAACAATCACTAAGCTGCATAAATTATTCTGGAGTTAACGATACTGAAATTACACAGACATCATTGTAGTAAAAGGTTTAACGTGAGCTGTGTCAAATCAATAGTAGTGGTAGTAGCAGCAGCTGTAGTAGAAATAGTAGCAGTAGTAGTAGTAGTAGTAGTAGTAGTAGTAACTGTTGTTGTTGTAGTTTTTTTTTTTTTTTTATGAGTCCGACTCTAGGCATTGTCTTCACAGCCTGCTACCAAGGCCCAGTTGTCCTCCTACATACCGTACACCTCTACATGTCACCACTTCGGCGCTAACACCCACCGTCCATACTGAATACATGCAAGGGCTGTCTCACACAGGACTGGTGTGCTGGTATTAGCGGGGGTATTTTTACGACATGTCGGCGGGTCTTCTGGTAGATCAGTAAAGTCTGCTTCTTTGTGAAATTCAAATCCTTACTGTTCCCTGCCCCAGCGGGGATTCGAACCTCATAACCTGCAATGTAAAAACAGTGTAAGGCAGGCTGAAATTTCCTTTCCCCTGTAGCAGTCCATCATTCTCCTTCTGGGGAGGGGAGGGGGGAGATGAGGGACATTTGTATAGGTGGACAGTGAATCCCCTCGGTTACATCGGTGCCACACGGGCAGGGGTCCCTCTCCAACACCGTCACATAAATATTACCCTCATATAGCGCCAAGTAACGCCCTTGTTGAATCTTCAGCCTGCAAGGCAAATGTTTATAAAATAGTCTTTCCACTGTGGGTATTGACAGAGCTGAATGAAAGGGGAGGAGGGTAGGTTGGTGAGTGATGGTGAAGGTTGTTGTAGTGGTTGTTGTTGATGTAGTAATGATGGTGGTGGTGTTGGCTGCGGTGTTATGGAGGTAGTCCTAGTGATGGTGCTATGACTATGGTGGGGGAAATGGTGTTGTAATACCAGCGCTGGTGGCAGTGGTGATGGTAGAAGTTGTGGTGGTGGTGGTGGTGATGGTGATGGTTGTGGTGATACCTGCTGTTATGGAGATGTACTAACAATGTGCTGCTGTGGTGGTGGTGGTGGTCTTTGCTGTGCTTGTGGTGTTCTGGTGGTTGTGGAATGCTGTTGTGTTTGTGGTGATGTGGTGGTGGTGCTGCATGTGGTTGTTGTTGTTGTTGTTGTTGCGGTGGTGGTGTTGGTGTTGGCGGTGACGAGAAAGCTGTTGTTCTGGACGTCGTGCTGCTGTGGTGGTGGTGGTGGTGGTCTTTGTTGTGGTTGTGGTGTTCTGGTGGTTGTGGAATGCTGTTGTGTTTGTGGTGATGGTGCTGGTTGTTGTTGTTATTGTTGTTGTTGTTGTTGTTGCGGTGATGCTGCTGGATGTGGTGGTCGTTGCTGTTGCTCTTGTGGTGGTGGTGGTGGTGGTGTTGACGGTGGCGATAAAAGCTGTTGTTCAGGATGTCGTGCTGTTGTGGTGGTGGTGATGGTGGCGAAAACTGCTGTTGCAGTTCGGGTGGTGGCGATGGTAGTAGTTGTTGTTGCTTTCCTTTTTGCGGTGGTGGTGGCGACGGTGATGAAAGCTGCTGTTCTGACTATGGTGGTGGTGATGGTGGTGGTGGTGGTGGTGATGAAAGCTATTTTTCTGACTGTTATGGTGGTGGTGGTGGTGGTAGTGGTGATGAAAGCTGTTGTTCTGACTGTGGTGGTGGTGGTGGTGGTGATGAAAGCTGTTGTTTTGACTGTGGTGGTGGTGGTGGTGGTAGTGGTGATGAAAGCTGTTGTTCTGACTGTGGTGGTGGTGGTGGTGGTGATGAAAGCTGTTGTTCTGACTGTGGTGGTGGTGGTGGTGGTGGTGAAAGCTGTTGTTCTGACTGTGGTGGTGGTGGTGGTGGTGATGAAAGCTGTTGTTCTGACTGTGGTGGTGGTGGTGGTGGTGGTGGTGATGATGAAAGCTGTTGTTCTGACTGTGGTGGTGGTGGTGATGAATGCTGTTGTTCTGACT
Source organism: Coenobita brevimanus (assembly GCF_032717465.1). Taxonomy (NCBI): domain Eukaryota; kingdom Metazoa; phylum Arthropoda; class Malacostraca; order Decapoda; family Coenobitidae; genus Coenobita; species Coenobita brevimanus. The sequence continues at coordinate 7,732,459 of NC_137023.1, read as the reverse complement.
GTGGTGGTGGTGGTGATGAAAGCTGTTGTTCTGACTCTGGTGGTGGTGGTGGTGGTGATGAAAGCTGTTTTTCTGACTTTGGTGGTTGTGGTGGTGGTGATGAAAGCTGTTGTTCTGACTGTGATGGTGGTGGTGGTGGTGAAAGCTGTTGTTCTGATTGTGATGGTGGTGGTGGTGGTGGTAATGAAAGCTGTTCTGACCGTGCTAGTGGTGGTAATGATAGCTGTTATTCTGGTTGTGGCGTGGTGGGGGTGGCAGCTGTTATTGTGGTGGTGATAGTGTGGAGGTAGAGATGGGTGAGTATAATAGCATGTACCCGTCAGAAAAATGTCCCTCGCCACTTTACCACAGCTTCACATACAGTACCGGGGGGCTCGTATCCTCCTGGGTGTAGACACAAAGCAGCCACTTCTTCCCTCCCAGCTTGTTTCTTCGAATGACATGTTAGTATTTCTTATGTGTCATTTATTTAAACTATTCATACATATTAATAGTATGAGAACAGATCAAAGTGTTTTACACAAAATAAATCAGGAAAGGGTCTATAGAGCCACCTACGGCCACCGTAATACAGTACGCCTGATAGGTCCTTACTCACGGGGGACAAGATTTTCTAGTACCTCTTTCTTAGCAATTCATTTATGTTAGTACACTTCAGAAAACTGTTTCATAATAATATCATTCATTTGCTGGCACAGACTGCACAAGTAAAAAATGATATTAAGGCACCGTAGACAGAAAGTAATCTGTAACTAAGAGAGTCTACAGAGTTCAAATACTCCTCACTGGGTGAAGGCATTCCTTCCAGGATTATATTCGACGTTTCTCCTTCACTTGTTCAAGAAATATTTCTAAAAATAAATCAGATTTATTAATGCTAACCTTTTCAACCCGAGACGTCATTTATGTTCTTTCTCGCTCCTACCAAACGACTGTCCTCATCATATTTGTTTACTTTGTACTGAAAGGACGAGAAGAGAGAGAGAGAGAGAGAGAGAGAGAGAGAGAGAGAGAGAGAGAGAGAGAGAGAGAGAGAGAGAGATGATTAAAATGAAAAATACGCCAACGGAGTGAAGGAAACAAACTGTGGAAAAACCATACTGTAAAAATATTATAGCGGGCCAGGTCTGGCGCAGAATACAAATATTGTATTTTATTTTGGCAAGCGTCAGATGGATTTACTCACCTCCGAGAAAGTTTAGGCAGCGGAAAGGTGAAAAATTACTTTCGTTACCGTATGGCTGCGAGCTAAGTACTTCCCGGTATAGTCCAATTACTGTCAGATGATCTTATTTACCTAGAACAAAAACTCACATAAAAAGCACTAAATTACCTAAACCCATTAGTGTATATACTCAAGTTCAAGACAGTTTTAGGCAGTTTCGAAATTTAATTGATGATGAACTCTAAGCTTTACAGTAAAAGTAATAGGTACGCGACTATGAGCCACAAGGAGAATGGCAGAACGTTAAATATTTCTTTAGAAAAATCCCAAACGCCACACCTGGCCAGTATTTCCCTATTTAACCGCCCTGTTCACCCTTTCAGCCCAAGTACGTCATTATTAACATACTCTCGCTATACACAGACATTTTCCTTCAGTCTAAGAGATATTTTTCGAGCTGGAGAATCAACTTTCACTGATGCATTTATGAAGAGTTTTGCCTGATTTTAATATACTGACATAGATTTCGACCTGGGAGGATTAGATTATATAGCTTTCATTAGAGTCTTTAGCTTGAGAACTGCCTGAGTTGACTAAATTCGACTGAGGGTTGAGAAAAAATAAAATTAAGTAATGATTATAAACGCTACCAAGAGAATATACAATGGTCACCACAAAATAATAATTCCAAAGACTCAAAAAGTTGACTTCCTGCAGCCCTCCCAGCAAACGTAAGTAAACTAAACAGATTCGTGTTGCCATACTCCATTAAGTGTGTGTGTTTCTATAGGCTGATCTCACCCATAAAACTCATTATTTATAAAGCCTGAAGTTTAAAACAATGAAAAAGATGTCCTAAAGTATTTGCCCTTGGGACAAATGTACCAAATCTGAAATAAATTGTTGAAGCAGGAATGGCACTAAAGTGAAAATGTTTGAAGAGAGAAGATAGAAGACCGATACTCATTAAATGGTTTATGGTCTTCACTATGCTGTGGATACCAAATATTACATAACGCGACAAATCCACCGCTCACGTCACTCCCCCGAACCATCATCCCCTCAAAGAGCAAAACAGGTAACGAAATATCATAGTAATATCCGACAAAGTTGGTTGTAAGCGACTCTCTCTCTCTCTCTCTCTCTCTCTCGCTTTCTGTTGTATAATGATCTATTTTGTGAAACAGCATAATTAACTGCCGCATAATCTTGGTACGAAGTCCCCCCACCCCTCTCTCTCTCTCTCTCTCTCCGTTGTATAATGAGCTATGAAATGGCATAATTAATTGCAGCATAATCTTGGTACGATCTCTCTCTCTCTCTCTCTCTCTCTCTCTCTCTCTCATCCTTGTCTTGGGGATTCTCTTTACCAACAAAATTACACAGATAAAGCCAACAGCCAAGCCAAAGGACGTCATTAACACACTGGGCCAGTCAAACAACATGAAAGACAGTAAACCAAAGGACGTCATTAACACACTGGGCCAGTCAAACAACATGAAAGACAGTAAACCAAAGGACGTCATTAACACACTGGGCCAGTCAAACAACATGAAAGACAGTAAACCAAAGGACGTCATTAACACACTGGGCCAGTCAAACAACATGAAAGACAGTAAACCAAAGGACGTCATTAACACACTGGGCCAGTCAAACAACATGAAAGACAGTAAACCAAAGGACGTCATTAACACACTGGGCCAGTCAAACAACATGAAAGACAGTAAACCAAAGGACGTCATTAACACACTGGGCCAGTCAAACAACATGAAAGACAGTAAACCAAAGGACGTCATTAACACACTGGGCCAGTCAAACAACATGAAAGACAGTAAACCAAAGGACGTCATTAACACACTGGGCCAGTCAAACAACATGAAAGACAGTAAACCAAAGGACGTCATTAACACACTGGGCCAGTCAAACAACATGAAAGACAGTAAACCAAAGGACGTCATTAACACACTGGGCCAGTCAAGCAACATGAAAGACAGTAAACCAAAGGACGTCATTAACACACTGGGCCAGTCAAACAACATGAAAGACAGTAAACCAAAGGACGTCATTAACACACTGGGCCAGTCAAACAACATGAAAGACAGTAAACCAAAGGACGTCATTAACACACTGGGCCAGTCAAACAACATGAAAGACAGTAAACCAAAGGACGTCATTAACACACTGGGCCAGTCAAACAACATGAAAGACAGTAAACCAAAGGACGTCATTAACACACTGGGCCAGTCAAACAACATGAAAGACAGTAAACCAAAGGACGTCATTAACACACTGGGCCAGTCAAACAACATGAAAGACAGAAAATATAAATATGACCCGGTCTCCAATGATACTCAAGACGATTTTATTCAACTGAGTCATTGGAGCCAGAGTTGACACTGGCACCATTAACTCTTTCATGGTCGGGACAAGTCTAGTATTGCATTCCCGGTAAGGTAAGGCGATTATATTCACTGCAGAGTAGGTCATAGGAGCCTGGATGTTAAGCTTTGAAGAAACAGGTGCAGTGCGTAATATAACCCATGCAGAGTGTTGGCAATGTGTTTGAGTACAGTCCTCGAGCTATAAGCAGAATTATTATAATATCAAACTTGTACTGATTAATGCCACAGGAAATGTAAAGTTCTTCCACATAAATAACCAAACAAATACCATATCAAAGCAAAACAAGCGCCAGATTTACTAAATAAATAAATCAAAATTTTACCATTTAAATACCAATCTAATACCATACACCAAAGTTTAACCAAAGAAAAAGAATTATAATTTCCTATGTTTTAATAATATCTAACAGATATCCAACAAAAAACATCGTTCTTCCAAATAAATGTTATATAAATACCAAAGTTGTGTCTAATTAATAACAATTGTATACCAAACAAATACCATTGCTCTACTCAATAAACAGCAAAACACATCACATCAACACCAAAGATCTACAAAATAAAAACCAAAGAAATATCACATACCAAAGTTCTACTAAGTAAACAGCAGATAAACCACAGGGGAATACCTGATAAATAATAATGTTCTTGCATGCAATACAAAATCAATACCAAAGTTCTACCAAATAAACACCAAAAATGCATACCAAACTTCTACTCAAACCTACAGATATAGAAAACGTCAACACACACACACACACACACACACACACACACACACACACACACACACACGCACACACACACACACACGCTGCGTTTTCTGTGGTTTGATATATTTTCTGAGGAACAGAGAGGAAAAGACCCATAATCGTGTTAACCTTTGAGGAACCACCGAACAGTAAATATCACAAAGTTCAGAAATTGACCGATGGGAAAAACACACTCGCTGTTCTCTCTCTCTCTCTCTCTCTCTCTCTCTCTTTCGCTGTTTTATTTTACTTTCCTTGCCTTTAATCGGCTGAATGTAAATATTCTTTCATGTCTTGAATTTTACTTCTTAGCTGCTACTGCTTTCTTCCCGTGGTTATATATTTTTCCGTCATCATCATTCTGAACTCAACTCCTAGCGTTCATGTTCTATTACTTCATTTTATTATTATTATTATTTTTTTTGTTTATAGAACATTCATTCTTTTAACCCTTTCAGTAGAATGATGATTTCATAAATTCCTTCTGGCTATCCCCACACCATATCATTCATCTAAAGCAGTGTTTGTTAACCATTTTGCCGCTGTTACCCCCTTGACCCACCGAGATAGGCTGGTACTACCCCCATCCTATTCAAACTGGAAAAATGAGTAAAAAAACATGATGGTACTGGTAATGTATTTTTCAAGTGATTACACACACACACACACACACACACACACACACACACAATGTTTTCAAGTAGAAAGGCTACCAGACTTGTTGGTAAAGGGAGCTCTCCAACATCATTTCCTTAGCGACTTATTTTTGGATATGGATGGTAAATATCTTTTGTTTTTGTTTTTGTTTTTGTTTTTTTGCAGAGTATGGTGATATTGGAAACTTTATGTAACAGAGAGGAACACATTAACGGGGAAAAAACAAAATTAATCGTTTAGGAAAAGGTGTTTGAGAATTTCCTTGACCGACGAGAATACGGGCAAAGGTGTTTTCAGCAGGACATACACTTGGTTGTATTGGTTATGTGATGGGTCAAATTGTACTTCCTTTATCAGTTTTTCTATGCGTTACTTGGTTAGAGACAATGTGCATCGATCTAAGCGAGATTATTTATAATTTATCAGTATCCTGAAAAAAAAAAAAAAAAAAAAAAAACGGCGAGCTAATCGTTACCCCTCGAAAAGGCAAAATTACACTTTTGAGGATACTTACCCTCAGGTTAAGAACCACTGATTTAAACGCACTTCGGACCGGTGGGGCTGAAAGCTTGCGTCGTCTTAACTCCTCCAACTCAAAGACGCCTTTAATATATTATTCTGGTTATCTCTAAACCATTTTGTTCAGCATAAGAACGGGAGTATATAAAATCCTTAATGTGAAATCTTTAGCTGAATAATTATAATCGTTTATATGCAGCAAGAATAAGCTAGAAACAAAAGTAACCGTAGTAAAGGGGGTTAATACTTTTTAATCTCTGTGCCTTATTTTATGAGTCATTTTCATTTGTGTTTTTCTTTATTGAATTTCACCACATCAAGACGTGACCCTTTTCTCAGCATTTTGAGTCCGCTGATGCTTTTCATTTTAATTTCATTTTTGCTGCTTACAGAATATTTTACTTGGCTTATAGGTGACGTTTTGAAATGCAGGTGTTGGATATCGCCTTCATGTATCCGCATACTCCATCAGCACTATTTTTAAGCTAAATGAAATCGTCTGACAGTACCAGGCATAAACTATATAATATGTCCTCGATTATTAAGTGGCTAAAATAGCTTCTCTTCTTCTGAATAGTATTATCTGGCACTGTCTGGATTATAAACCTAAGTATACTCAATATTTAGGGAAATATTGAATCAACTAGTGTAAATATAACTACGCCTTTTTCAGAGTAACCATGGGAAGAAGGATAATATAAACTGCTACAATTTATCCACCGAAACTTTCTCAAGCCTACTATGACTCACTCATATTTTTGTTCTTTTGCAGCTTATTTTCTGTAGCCCTAAAGCAGAAGAAAATACCTTACGACTACGTTCTTTTCATAACGCTTTTTCATGAGTAACTCCTTATTATTCTCTTAATCTGTTGCAACTGCTCAGCATTCATGACTGAGAGGTAATTCAATCCAAATTAATGTGGACCAAGAGTCGACTTCAATCTTACAAGAAAAAAAAAAAATCTTGTCCAAAAAATCCGTTCAGCCCTAGAGCCATTTTCTATCCTCGATATCACCAGACGATCATATTTAGCTCTAAGGAGATCTTTCACAGCAAAGGAGTTTAATTGATACAGCTTCTACATCCTTCAATATGGAAGGTTTATCTAAAGTTATAGAATTTTTCTGGAACTGGCGGGAAAATAACACATATACTGTGCATCATCGTTCTGAGCAAGTTCTTGCAGTTCCACTCTTACAAGCGAAATCAAAACGTTCATGCTTAAACACTCTCTTACTCAAGAACACCTCAACAACTTTAAATACCTTTACACTTACTAAAAACGTTCCTTATCGTTTGGAAAATTCTGACTTCAACTGGAACGCTAATACTTATAACAAAGCCTTATTTACCTAAGTACAGAATCAGAGCGATTTCCCGAAATATAATAATTTCGAGTTTCCTTTGCATTTTAATCACTTATTTCCTACTCATCAACGACCCCTTCTCCCAATACACTCCACCATAGGTCATAATAATGCATTACCTGTGTCAAGAACATGATGGAAACATGATACTGAGGTATGTAAGTGAAGGTACAGTGTCGTGGAAGGAGGGGTCGTTTCTATGAAGGGACAAAAATTCCTGCAAGTATTTTGGTCCCAGCAACCCTTTACAAGATGTCACCAGATCAAAATAAATCTATAAAAAAGAATAACAAAAAGTAAGTACATTTTTTTTTTTTTTTTTTTTTTTTTTTTTTTTCCAGAAGTGCTACATATGTGGTGTGGGTAAATGTTCTCACATCCAAATGACATTCAAGTATTTTGGTGTGATAAAAGTAACAGCATTAAAAATACGTTTATTTTGCGGGATTCTTCAGCATTATCATTAACATCATTATCATAATTCTAACTCAGTGTCTGATATAGGCTATACATTTAATGGATAAACCTAATACAAGGGCCTAAAAAGAACAAATATAAGAATAGAGAGGAAGCCCCAGTCACCATCTCCATCCCACCGTTCCCCTCCGCTAACCACTTCCACCTCCATCTGTTTCCTTCTCATGTGCCGTAGAAGGTACAAAGTTGCTAGTCACGCAAGTGTTGGATGGTGTAGCCACCTCATCCTGACTCCAGTACAAAGAAGTGAAGAGATTTCCACTTCCAACTTCATCCCCTTTCAGTCGCCGTTAACTACATGCTGTGAACAGGTTAGAGGCTGATTACCCACCTACTGAATTAACCCTTCAGATTTTGCTTCAGTAATGAAGCCCAGCAGGTAGTAGTCTTTCTCCACTACCGACGGGAATAAGAACGATTAAAATAAACAACGAAAATGCATAGAAATTTAATATTAAAACACATAGGCTACAGGAACACAGGAAACTGCAAAGCCCAGAGAAGAACTGAACAAGACACGACAACCGGAGAGAAACAGCAATAAATTTATGATGAGACATGTCAGGAGAGAGAGAGAGAGAGAGAGAGAGAGAGAGAGATCTGAACTCGCCATGAATAATAAATAAAAAATGAGAGAAGGAGGCAGAGATGAAAGGAAGAAATTGGCTGTTATGGCCACACACTGTCCTCACTTGGCGGATCTCAAATTCTTCTGCCCTTTTGCATCTCTCCTTTCCTTTATGTCTTATGTTTGTCTCACCTTCTTTCTCGGTTCTTCTTTCTTTCTCTCTTTGTCTTTAATATTCCTTACTCGTCCTTCTTTCTTCACTGTCTTATGTCTTTTTCCCTCTTCTCTCTCTCTCTCTCTCTTACCACCTGTTTTCCTCATCTCTCCTACTTACCAACCAGACTTTCCCTCACACTCCTTCTCTTCTCTCCCTCTTGGTGTCTTTTACTCTCTCTCCCATGTCCTTTTTTTTCACTGATTCCATTTACATCCTACTTTTCTTCTTTTCTCTCTTTATCTCTTCTCTCCTCACTCATATCCTTGCATATTCCTCCCTTCCTCGTATTTCATGCTTTTCGCCATATTCTCTCCTCTCGTTATTCATACTTTCTCTCCCCATTAAGTCATACCTCTCTCCCATTTTCTTAGATTTTTTCACCTTTTTTTCTGTCCCATTTGTTGTCTAAATTTTGCCTTCATTCTTTCACTCCCTCCTTCCCTAATGCATCTTCCCACCTAAATAACACCACTTTTTCATATTATCACTCCTTTACCTCCTTCTTAAACCATAATTCCCTCATGTCCATCCCTTTCATCAGTCCAACTCCACCGTCTCCTTCCCTAATGCATCTTCCCACCTAAATAACTCCACTTTTTCATATTATCACACCTTAACTTCCTTCTTAAACCATAATTCCCTCATGTCCATCCCTTTCATCAGTCCAACTCTACTGTTTCATAATTACAACTCTTTTTTTTTTTCCCTTTCTTAAATAATTCTTCTCTCATTTCCATCACTTTCATCACTCTTCTGTTCCCTTCTTCCTTTGTGTCACATTTTCTTTCATTTGCATTACTGATCAATGTAATTTGACCTTTTCCTTTTTTCCCCGTCTATTCCTCTCCCTTCCTTAGGTTTCTTCACTCTTCTCTTCCCCTCTTCTTTTTCTTTCATGTTTCAAACCCTCTGCTTTGTCTTTTTATTATATATTTTCCATTTTTCTTACTTCATTCATCCCAACCTCCAACTTTAAGACTATACCATAATGTTCTCATTTTTCTTAATTCTTTATTTCTCGTCTACGTTCCTCCGCTACTCCAGTCCTTTTCTCCTAGTCCTCCTCTCGTCTCCACTCGAGCAAGGTCTGCCCACTGTTTCTCTCTCTCTCTCTCTCTCTCTCTCTCTCTCTCTCTCTCTTCCCCTTACACGTTGGTTAGATCTTAATAGAATTAGGCTTCCTAGGCTTGGAAGAACAGCCTTCCTATTCCCTTTACTTCCTATGTACTCCAATGTACTATTGTTGTTGGTAATTTCTTGTTTTAACTAAAATCTCTCTCTCTCTCTCTCTCTCTCTCTCTCTCACACATAAGGATCACTGCCGCACGTACATCACCCCAATCATCACGCTCAGCTGTCCCAAATTCTTAGTATCCAAACTGCCAACACCTAACAATGTGCTGTTACTCAGAGGCTCGTATTCTTTAGGCCGATCTCCAGGATGTTTCCTAAGCAATATACTAGTTTTCCTCCTCTCTTAATAGGGACAACTCTAGTATCTTATTCAAGGTGGGCTAATGCCAGACGATTTCATTCAGCTGACAGTGAGTTCTAAGATCCTGACTACAAATATGGCTTATGTCAAGTTTTTGTAATACCGGTATGTACGCATTTCGTATATACAACGTAAATGATTATATCGATGAGCCACATTCTAATATCAAATGATAGAGAGGAGGTGTTAAAATATCCTCCCAGGCCCTCTAGAAATGCTGGCGTCAGAATCAAGTCCTTATTCTAGTCAGCTTAGGTGGCTTTGTATCGCCTTTCCTCACCATTTAATTTTGATTCTGACACGTCTTTATTCTCCCTCGCGATTTTAATGCAAACTATGTCGATGCTAAAAATATATAAATAAATTAAAAGCTAATAATAATCTTTAGTACGAAATATTATCACTGCTAAACGGGTGATAAAAAGCCTCCTATCTCCTTCAATCAAATGACGTAAATTTTCTCTTAATTCTAGGTATTTACCGACTATTTTCTGCATCTTAGGGGAGAATTTACGAACCCAGAGGTCAAACACAGTCTCCACCAACCCTTTCCCTACAAGACATCTCTTCTAAATTGAGTATAATCGTCTGTTATTAGCAAGAATAACACAGAAAGAACGTCAACAGACTGAAGGATTTAACCCCAAGAGAATACAGCCCTTTGAGGCAACGGTCCGAATTCTTGTCTGGTCAGGCGGCTTTCTGGGGTGCTGGAGAGGGAGGCCTTCCTGTGATGGCATCGATATAACCAGGCGCTGGTACTGCCTGGTCATGCAAACGTCCCTTAATCCCCTCCCTGACTCGGGGGTAGATGGAAGACTGTGGAATAATGTCAGCCTCAGGCTGCAGTCCATCAGGTTCACATTTAGATGAGCCTGGGATTGCACCTACTACTGTTTCACATCTTTCTTAACGATATACTTTGTATATTTGACCTACATCCATTGAATCAGGTAACGTTTTGCACTGGCTTAGTAATTCTATATTCAGACGATTTTATTCAACTTTGGAGCATGTGCTCAATATGAACGATGTGTATTAGCACTCAAATGGTGATGTGTAGAAGTATGTGGCACTTTAGAGGACTGCTGCGCCTCAAAGTCGGCCTCAAACAACAAAATTGTTCAGTCTTCCAGGATCGTTGAGGCTGCCTTAGAGGAACTGTAAGAGCAACGCCTTCACTACGACAGGCATATCCAGCACTGAGTAAACTCATTTCTCGGGAGGAAAAAGGAATTGCAGAATCCGTCACTGTCTTTAAAGGAGCATAAATTTACCTCTTCACTACGGGAAATATGTCTTAGGCTCAAAAAGACTGTCTCGTACTACCAAGAATACCATTCAAAAGACATCGGTGCAGTGAAGAAAAAAAAAAAAAAAACGAAATTGCATCTAGCCCTCTGTCCATTAAGAAACATTCAGATGTGTGTGTACCTAAGAAAGATATGGTTTTAACTCGTACTGATAGGATTTCTCAGTTTATCATGTGATACTGTGACAGGTTGATGGATGATGAATGAAGAATAGGCCTACACGAGGTGCGGTCGAAGTTTATTCATGACTAATCTCGCTGTACGGCTTCATCAGAGTTATACAGTGAAACTAGTCATGAATAAATATTGACTCTGCCTCGTGCATTCCTCATCCACAATTCACCATTTATCAGTTTAGCTACATAATCGGCAGACGTTAACCTGAATAAAACACCTCCTATCGTCTACAACAATGACAGTATTAACTCTTTCAGCCCATGAATGTACTTAATCATGATACTGTCTGACTATTTTTCATGAGAGACACCACGTACTGAGGAGGCAAATGACGGTACATACCTAGCCCCCTCCGTTCAAAGTGTCAATCCTCAAGTGAGTAAAAGTGTTAGAAGGTAGGAATAATATGCTACAAATACACGTTGCTACAAAAACATGTTCTGCGGTCGGTGGTCCAGAATAAACTAATTTGCATCGGTTAAAACCTTATATTTGTTACGCAGATTTTTTTTTTTTTTCACTTTAAGTTTTATAACTCTTTCACCTACAGGGGCTTCTCGCTAAGTAAAAGCATCGGGCGGTTAGAAGAACCAATAAAACAGACATAATAAAAGAGGAGCTTAAGCGATACTGCCCACAGGACTGGCCGCAACCTTAAATTCTGGGGAAAGTTTTAGGTTTAAAGAAAATGTATTCGCTTAGAATTACATTAGTATAGCTTAACCTCCTGCTGGGTTTAAGGGAGATTAGCCTAGGCACGTATGCGTCGTTAGGGTGAGTCAGAGCGGAGAAACGGAGCAATGCAGGCTGTGTAAAGAAAGATTAAATTAATATAAACTGGCTGATGGTGAAGACAGGCATCGTGCGGGTATCTAAGGATAAGGTAGGTTTCTTGTGGGCATCTGAGGTGAAGGAAAACTAACACATCAATGTTATTTAACTCTCTTAGTGTGAGCACCTCTTCTTATGCTGCCCTAACTGTGCCATTATATTCATCGAGGGAAGAGTTCCCAACCAGTGAAGGAGCTAATGAAAGTTGCGTCAGATTCTTACAAGTCTTTCCTAAGCGGATTACAAACGGCTGGCGGTACCAGAACAAAATGATAAATTACGTGCACACCACAATACCAACAAATGCACATCATCATCAGACACACCTACACCATCAACCATCACAGCTCTTATACACTTAACAATCCCCATTACCCACAATTACAGTGCCACATTAACACATCACAGTCCCTACTACACACGATTACAGTATTACTTTAACACTTTACATTGCCCACTACCCACAATCACAGCACCACTTTAACAATCACCGTTACCCACATCACGGTGCCACTTTGACACTATACAACCCCCACCACCCACAATCACAGTATCACTTTAACACTGTACAGTGTTCACTACCCTCAGTCACAGTACCACTTTAACACTGCTCATTCTCCACTACCCACAATTACAGTACCACTTTAACAATGCAATCATCGTTACCCACATCACGGTGCCACTTTGACACTATACAACCCCCACCACCCACAATCACAGTACCACATTAACACATCACAGTCCCTACTACACACAATCACAGCATTACTTTAACACTTTACTGTACATTCCCCACTACCCACAATCACAGTCCCACCTTAACACTGTACAGTCTTCAATACCCACAGTCACAGTACCACTTTAACACTTTAAATCCCCACTATCCCAAATCACAGTACCACTCAAACACTGAAGTCCCCACTACGCACAAAAACAGTAAAACTTCAACGCTTTACAGCCTTCACTACCCACAGTTACAGTACCACTTTAACGCTTTAAAGTCCCCACTACCCACAATCACAGCAATCACAGTATCGCTTTAGCACTTTACATTCCTCAACACCCACAATAACAATACGGTAACATTTTAACACTAACAAACACAAACAAGAGCCACAGTCTGTTCCATCACACTCCTGGTTGGACATCACCACACAACCCAGCTTCACCCCCCCCCCCCCGCCACCATCACATATTTACTGCTTAAAACACACGCCATGATAACAACCTAATTACGGCGCTACAACGACACCACAACCGACTTAATTTAACATTACATTTTACCCCATCACATTCAGACCCGCAAATCTCTACCAGCACAAAATTCGGCAACACCAGAAAAATCATTCACTGTGTCATACAATCTCACACCGCTCCATAACCTCATTACTGCACCAACATTAAACCAACTCAGTTAACACCATTATCTCCTGCACAAAATTCACAACTCCAAAGCACTGCCACAAAAATTATTGCTGCCTCATTCACCAACACCAGCACAGCATTACACTTTACAGCATCACCTCCCACAATAACAGTATCACTTTTAATCCACAACAAACTCAATAAATCACATTTGCTCCACGACGCTCAAAGCTACCACACCTGACACCTGCTTCTTCAACATGCACAACATCGGCATCACAACATCTGTACACAACTCCAACATTTCACTACCGCTACAATATCTCACCCAGCTGAGATAAACTTCACATTCTTCTCCCTCTTACTACGAACTCTTCACGATCTGAAACAGCATCACTACCACCATCGTCACTTCTCCACACCAAACAACCCCACCATATAATTTCAGCACGGTTTTAACGCCACACCAGGCACAAGATATCACCACCTCCTATCCTACCACACTCACATCTGTAGCTACTTCACCACAAACAACACATTCATAACATCTATGTATAACTTCATTTTCTAAACAATACTACAGTTCTAATATACCAAACCAACTCAGACAAACGCCACATTCTGCTCCACCACACTCACAACTGATAATCATTACAAACATCACCAACTTATAGGGGCACTCAGTGGAGTGCATCTCGCCGACAAGGGCAACGAAATTTCCAAACCACTCTTCATAATGGGTTAGGTTTTCTCGTCAGTGATTAGGGTTTCAAAGAAAAAAAAAGTTTTCCGGATCCAGAATCTGTAATACGATCCGGATCGATCCCAAAAGTTAATCGATTGTTCCATGGCACATGGGCTATCTACCCATCAAAAATGGTCCAGATCTCTCCTTTAGTTTTCGAGTGATCATGCTAATAGACAAACATACGAACAGAAGTGAAAAAATACTCTCCTTGTCGGAAAGAATAAACATCTAGCTATACCATAACTTCCCTTCTAGCTAAAGCATCAAATCAAGTCAGTGGCACTTTAACATCACAAAAAAGTCAAATTACCAGAACATTCAACTCTGCCACACCCACAGCACCACACATCACCACCACACCCGACTACTACTCCACCATCACCACCAATACCACTCTGTTGTAGCCCAAGATCCGCCAATTAATATCCAGAATCCATATTGTGTGTGTGTGTGTGTGTGTGTGTGTGTCGAAGTCATCCCTGGCCACGTCTCACGCAACGCACACCCACTCATTCACTCCTTACACTCCTGCCTGCCTACCTACCTACCTACCTACCTACTCTCTCTCTCTCTCTCTCTTAATGCTTCCACCATCATCAAGTAATTTCTCCCTAACAGCCGTAACCCGACCTTCCCTCCATACCCCAGCCCTTCTGCTACCCTACACACACACACACACACCTTTAGGCTCATTCATTTATCTACAGTCACTCTCACTGACTAACCTTCTCACTCTTGTTTATATACCCTATCTACATACCTCTCAACTTTGATCACTCATAACTACTTCCACTTTCTTAAGCCCGCATTTATATCCACTCACTCTTACCAGCATCACTTACCCACATTCACTCTCAAAGCAGCTTTCTTACGGGCGTACTTCTATTCCATACTGTCACTCTTCTCAACTCTCAGTCTTACCAGCACCCCTTTTTACCTGTACTTTTTTTACGTGCAGTTAGGGACAAAAATACTGCTTATTGTTTAACAGTTTCTACTTCAAACTGAGGACGCGTGCTTCATCGATTACTTAAATAAACTAAAATTATCGAATGAACAAAGAAGCATAAGACTTTCTCAGCTTAGGAACAGTACCCAGCAGAGGAAAGTGAGTAGAGGTGATATGTTAAGCAAATTTTGTCCCTGACTGTCTCTCGTCTTACTTGCACATCTATTCTACTCTCACTTTTTCTTGTATTTACTCTTCTGTACATTCACAATTCCAGACTGTATAAATCAATGGGCTACACCTCGTCAGGCGCCGCCTCAGTTTCCTTCTGCATTTGAGTTTGCTGCAGCCTTCCCAAGGGACACATAAAAATAATAAGGAAACTACATTCCGCGT